>NC_089844.1:113741314-114041314 GCF_035609145.1 Eleutherodactylus coqui
TGCGGATCATAGGTCCCAAATACCTCCCATCATTCCATGATGAGATTGTAAAGTGCCATCCTGGTGACATGGCAGATGGAGGCCCTCTGAAGCCCCTGGGACTGCCATGTAGTTTGCCTATTAAGTAATGCCTGAAGCATGTCTAAATACAATCCTAGAATAAATACCATATACTTCAATGCTGAAGTATTGCCATCTAAACAATCATACGATCGCAAGTTCAAGTCTCCATAGGGAACTAAAAAAAGAAAAAGTTTGTGAAATTTCTATTTATTATCCTAAACATTAAAGGATAAAAATAATTTTTCCTTTATTTCTGATAAATAAGTTAAAACAAGAAAAAGCAAAAACATATTTAGTATTAATGTGTCTGTAAAGGCCTAGTGATCCAACACATTTATTACCCATGCTGAATGTCAACCCCCCCCCCCCCCAAAAAAAATACACAACACCAGAACAACGGGTTTTTTTAGTCACCCAAGAAAAAATGAAACAAAATGTGATCAAAAAGTCATATGTACTCCAAAATAGTACCATAGAGATGAATGGGGAATGGCAGCATGTATGCTTGACCAAAGCTATCATCATATAGGGGTACACAGCAACCCTGTAGTTGTGATTGTTGTGGGTCCCAGAATCAAACTCTCATGAATAAGACACTTATCCCATATTCTCTAGATAAGAGATACATTTTAAACTTGATACAACTGCTTTTATGTATAATTACAGCTGATCTACCTATTGGATATCCATAGTCAGAGGAATGTTCCTGCTCTCAGACGTCACATTGCGGCACTATTGCCTGCAATGCTGTTAGGGGTCATTGCTTTTCTTATGTACATTAAGAAGGAAGGATTATTTAACTCATTGGTGACTTTCTGAATGCAATTTCGAGTAGTTTTGGTAATCTGAAAAACTCAATATCTGATACATGGGCGGATTCTGAGCCTGATCAGCTCTTGGCCAAATCTACAGAACCGTGACTAGTCAAAGAATCAGAACTATTAGGACAACACAAGAGAAATGTGAAAAATCATTACAGAGTCTTTTTCATTCAATAGGACAAAGGTAGTAAGCTGATTTCATCATTTCATGGTTGCTTTCCATCAAATAATCCAATTTCCCATTTTGATACAATTGAATTATCATTTTGTTTGTATACCAGACAGGTTTGTAAATTTAATTAAAGCATTGGTAGTAGATGTGGAGATGGCTGTCCGTTAACGGAGATGTGAAATGTTTCGAGGCTGCATGAGGGATTTGAGCAGTGATTTGACTGAGATGCTACATTTTCTGAAATTAAATTCAGGCCCTGAAGGAAAACTAGATAAAAAAAAAAACATGGCATACAAACAATGCAATTTCCAGACATAATTTTAAAGCAAGTGATTTTGTAATGCCACATTTTTACAGTGTTGTAGTCTGAAGAGTTTCTGAAAATCATATCAGAAACAAATATTTCTTTTTTTGGTACACAGACTCAGAGCAGTGCCTGCCGCAAATCCCACTTGGATAGCTTCCTTAGCTTTGTGTTGGCCTGTATTATTATATTGCTTTGTGGCCTATTATTATTTTATATGGGATTTTACAGGGGATTCTTTATTCTAGACACTCTGGTCTATAAAAGAAAAATGTTCAGGGGGTCTTGTCCTAGCATACAAATACAATGAAAGAATCAGCTCATGTAGTTTCAAAGTGCCTGTGTTGCATCCATCTGTTCGGAGCTAGATAGTCAGCATAAATATTGAAAATAGCTAGTTCGGAGCAATAGAGAAACCCCTTATTTACTCCATTTAACATACAAAATATGCAAAAAGGGTAAAGTTTAAAACAGTTGATTCTTTATTTCTAGCACACCATAAACTCTTAAAGGAAACAGAACTAAGTTATGGTGCTTATAGTTCAGGTTATGTGCAGTCCGGGGAGCCTCTTTTCATACTCAACTTGTCCCCTGTTCCTGCAGTGTCCCCCGCCAAAGTAAGTGTGAGCACGGCAAACTTGGCTCTTTTCAGGAGCCATCCGCGCGATTTTCTGCACAGAATAGAACATACTGCGATTGTCCCCCGCGAGCGGAAAATCACAGTTGATTTCCACTCGTGGTCGGGGGAGAATCATTTACCACAGCATGTCCATGGACGGACATGGCTGCGTAATTTGTGGCGGGTGTCTGACCGCGAATTACGCAGCAATAATCTGTCCATGGGCATTAGCCCTAAATCAGAATTATAGACAAATACAATTTAACTAAACTTCTAACACAAACATTTATACTGTTTATGTCCTTAAGGGCTCTTTCCCACGAGCGTATATCAGCCGTCCATTTTCATGGCCGGCTGATATATGCTGTGATCTGATGCATTGGATTCCAAAGCGTCCGGCTAGCCAATATAGCACCGCGCGTTTTTACGTCGGGCCCAAAAGATAGTCCTGGAACTATCTTTTTGGCCGAAATAGGTTGGACACTGTGTGGGCTCCAGTGTGGCTGCTAAACTCTCTCCCTCTCGTCTCTTCCTTCCGTGCAGGCTTACCTTTGCTCTCCTCCCTGCTAGCTCTTTGCAATGGGGGGGCCAGATGGGGTGGAGCTAAGTGCCAGTCTGTCCCGCCTCCTCCCATTGCTGACTGTGGACAAAGGACGGGATGTGGGCAAAGTTAAGCTCCCACTCTCTCCCCGCCCTTAGTCCATAGCCATCAATGGGAGGAGGTGGGATGGAACCGCACTTAGCTCCGCTCCCGCCCCCTCCCATTGCAAGGAACCAGCAGGGAGGAGAGCAGAGGTGAGCTTGTGATGGGGAAGGAGCGGATAGGGGCAACGGCATGGTAGTCTCGGCATATATGCGCCGGGACTTATGCCATCTGAATGGGTGCACAAATGTTTGATTTGTGCGCCCGTTCACCAGTTTTATCTTTCCCAACGTAGTGTTTACGGCCGGCCGTGAAAACAGCGGCCAATATACGCTCATGGGAAAGAAGCCTTACTGAGTATATTGAGTAAACATCCACAATGCAGGGATAAAAAGTAAGGGAACTTTTGAATTTAATAACATCTAAATCCCACTTTAGCAGCAATCACCTTTATCAAAAGTTTCCTGCAGCTGCAAATAAGATTTGTATTGCATAGAGGAGGAATTCTAGACCATTCGACCCTGACAAATGAATATCAGTTCATCAATATTTCTGGGATTCCTTGTGTGCAAAGCCCTCTTCAGTTGATGCCACAACATCTCAATTGGGCTAAGGTCAGGACTCTGAGTTGGCTATTCTAAAACATAAATCTTCTTTTCAACCTTCCTTTAGTTGATTTACTTGTGTGGTCTGAGTCATTGTCTTACTGCATTACTCAACATCTCTTCAGCTTGAAGCCATAGACTGCCAGTTGAAACACCTTTTGCCAATTAGCTCTGGAAGAAGTCATTAAACAGTTGTGCCATTCATGTCTTTTATTGAGCACACTGAATCAATATCCACTGTGCAGGGAGAAAAAGTAAGTGAATCCTTGAATTTAATAACATGTAGAGCCCAGCCCATTCAACAGTAATCACCTTCACCAAATATTTCCTGAAGCTGCAAATTAAATTTGCACAATGTTAAGTAGGAATGTCGGCCGTTCTTCAATATATCCGGGTTGCCTTGTTTGCATAGCCATCTCTAAGTCATGCCACAGCATCTGGATAGGGTTTATGTCAGGGCTCTGACTTGGCTATTTGAAAACACTAATATTCATTTTCGACCATTATTTAGTTGATTTACTTCTGTTCTTTGGGTCATTCTCTTGTTTCATCATCCAACTTCTTTTCGGCTTGAGATCATATACTGCTGCTCTCTAAATGGCACTTGGTATGGCTGTGTGCAGAGTAAACGCTAAAGGGAACTTGTTCCTGGGATCTGTCATGGTCTCAGCAGACGTCAACCAACCAGAAAGTAATGGAATATGTTAATGACATATATAGAGAAACCCCATTTAAAGTCCTTTCACTGAATTATTATAGCTCAAGTACATTGAAGAGAAATGACAGTTTTTTGTTCCAAAACAAAGGAGTAATTCAGTTTTCCCTAAACGGGTTGAATTTCATTATATTACTTTAAATACCACTTATACAGTGCCCCTTGACTTGATAAGAGATGACATAGTTTTTATTTCATTGCAATACCAATTAAAAGCACTTATCTAAGTGACTAAAGGAAATAAATCAGACTAGAGACTAAGCTTTTCCATCTGAAATGGATTTTTCATTATTTTTTGCCAATTTACTAATACTTGGACTAAATCTTCTTAGATGCACAATAAGATTATACTGATTTCATGATACAAATAGAACAAAGCACCTCTCTAAGTATCCAGAGTAGCAAATACAAAGAAAACGAATTTAACTTCTGCATTTCTCATTCTATAAATGTTAGGGCTTGTGCACGCAGTAGTTATTATGGACCCGAGAGCACTCCAAGTGCTGTGCTATGGGGATTTCTTGAAGAACAGTGTTCTCCTTTTGAAGCATGGAAACTATATGTAAAACATAATGTAAAACTGGAGATACATTATTGGCCCATAGGCCTTAGTCAGACGGGCGTTTTTTCGCGCGATTTGCGGATCGCATGACTGATGCGCATCCGCAAATCGCGTGACCGGTGTCCCCGAAAATCGCCCGAAAATCTGCTTCTAGCCGCGTTTCATTAGAAACGGGCCGGAGCTGTCCAGCGCATTGCATTTCAATGGAGCCCGCAATACAGCCGGCTCCATTGAAGGCAATGCGCTGCGGACGAGTGTGGGATGAATTGTCGGTAAGGGCTTAAATATATAAGCCCTTCCCTGCAATTCATGCAGAAATGTGTTAAAATAAAAAAAATATATTCAGCGCTGAGCCAATCAGGGGGCAGGTCTGACTCACACCCCCTTCACACCCACTGCAGGCCGGCCGCGCTGAACTCCGTCTGCCGGGACAAGGTAAGTATATATATTTTTTTTATTTTAACACATTTCTGGATGAATTGCAGGGAAGGGCTTATATATTTAAGTCCTTCCCGACAATTCATCCAGCGCTGTCCGGCAGCCCATTGCTTTCAATGGAGCCGGCTGTATTGCCGGCTCCATTGAATTCAATGGGCAAACATCGTTCTTCTCTGCTACAGCTGTTACAGCTGTGGCAGAGAAGAATGATTTGTCTTCTATATGTTCTCAATGGGGTCGGCGCTGCTGCCGCCGGCCCCATTGAGCGCATATAGAGAAGAGAACAGGAATCGCAGATAGGTGCGATCTGCGATTTCTGTTCTATAATTTATCGGACGAGCGCATAAAAAGCGCTCATGTGTCCGATACCATTGCAAAGCAATGGTTTTAAAAAATCGCCGGACGCATGCGCATGTGCAAATCGGGCGAAAAAACGCCCGTCTGACTGAGGCCATAGACATCTATAATTAATCATCATAATGGGTCCAATATTACAGATCCATACCACAAGTATCTGGAATGAGCTCTAACAATAAAATAAGCCCTGAAAATGGCTATATACTTACTGACACAGGAGGGCAAACATGTGCACCACCTCAGCATGCAGGAAGCAAACTGTGGAGGAGACTGATGAGAGACAGCCACTCACATAACCTCCTATATAGAGGGGGTGGCTGCTTGGTGTATACTCCTGCACAGAGTAGTACTATCAGACTATCCTGATGCATGTGGTGCACCATGCAAACAAGCAACCTATTAATGACTCCATAATAGTTCGGCGGGCTGCCCTGCACCTTAAAAAGTGAACCACATTGGTACTGCCACCCTGGGATTCCCCAGCGTTTAAAGCCGCACTGCATGTGAATAATACGTAATAAATGCGAGGTATTAGTTGGATTTCCCCACGGAAACGTCGGGCACATGCACAGAAGGGCTTGTGCCCCGGAAGATTTAAAATCCCTCTGCTCCCGGCCAGCATGTGCAGCCTGGAGTAGAGAGATATCACCAGGGACTGTTGTATGCGGTTCCCAGTTACTTGATCACTGTTATCCATTGGATAACAGTGTTCATGTAAAGTAAGAAACAGAAAAAGTTTCATCACCCCTCACAGATCATATCCTTGAGGTAGGATGAAATTATGTACCTAAGGCCACCGGATTTATCCACAGACCTCACCCTGGCTTCTGTGCACACGCCCATCGCCAAAATGGTGGACACATGCGGAAAAGCTGCAGATTGCCCAGGTAATTTAAAATCTCCCTGCTACTGGCTACCAAATGTAGCCGAGGGGCCTGGAGATTTGACGGGGTGCTGTGATATGCGGACCCTGGTCATGTGATTGCTGCTATCCAATGGATAACGGCGATCACGTAAAAGTAAAAAAAGTTAAAATGTCTAAAACACCTTCAAGCAAAATGTCTGTTCTGAAAGCCACTGGCTGCTCTTTTTGGCTTGAGCCCCATAGTGCATACAGATATAAGATTAGGGCCACAATAGGTATGTTTTTGAACATAGGACAAATGGGTGTATCCATTTTGGGGGAAAAGTCTTCATTCACATGTGGGCTGTACAGAAGAAACTGTCTTTTTAAATAACACGATTGCCAAAAAAAATGAAAATCGTAATTTTTTCCTTCTGCTTTGCTTAGATTCATTCAAAAACTGTGGGGTTAAAATACGCAGTACACCCCTAAAGGAATACGGTAAGGGGTCTAGTTTTCAAAATGGGTTCATTTGTGGGGAGCTGAAGAGCTCTACAAGTGTGCAATTGGGCCTAAAACACCTTCAAGCAAAATGTCTATTCTGAAAGCCACCTGCTGCTCCTTTCGGTTTGGGCCCCCTTACACATACAGATATAAGATTAGGGCCACAATGGTATGTTTCTGAACATGGGGCAAATAGGTATATCCATTTTGGTGTGCATGCCTTCATTAATATGTGTGCTGTACAAAATAAAAACTGTCTTTTTAAATGACACGATTGCCAAAAAAATGAAAATCGTATTTTTTTCCTTCTGCTTTGCTTAGATTAATTCAAAAACTAGGACAAATGGGTGTATCCATTTTGGGGGAAAAGTCTTCATTCACATGTGGGCTGTACAGAAGAAACTGTCTTTTTAAATAACACGATTGCCAAAAAAAATGAAAATCGTAATTTTTTCCTTCTGCTTTGCTTAGATTCATTCAAAAACTGTGGTGTTAAAATACGCAGTACACCCCTAAAGGAATACGGTAAGGGGTCTAGTTTTCAAAATGGGTTCATTTGTGGGGAGCTGAAGAGCTCTACAAGTGTGCAATTGGGCCTAAAACACCTTCAAGCAAAATGTCTATTCTGAAAGCCACCTGCTGCTCCTTTCGGTTTGGGCCCCCTTACACATACAGATATAAGATTAGGGCCACAATGGTATGTTTCTGAACATGGGGCAAATAGGTATATCCATTTTGGTGTGCATGCCTTCATTAATATGTGTGCTGTACAAAATAAAAACTGTCTTTTTAAATGACACGATTGCCAAAAAAATGAAAATCGTATTTTTTTCCTTCTGCTTTGCTTAGATTCATTCAAAAACTGTGGCGTCAAAATACACATTACACCCCTAGAGGAATTTGTTAAGGGGTCTAGTTTTTAAAATGGGGTTATTTGTAGGAGTTCTCTGTCGTTTTCGCTGCTCAAGGGCTCTACAAGTGTGATATGGGGTCTAAAACACTTTCAAGCAAAATGTCTGTTCTGAAAGCTACCGGTTGCTCTTTTCATTTTGGGCCCTGTTGTGCATACGGACATAAGATTTGGGCCACAATGGGTCAGTTTCTGAACACAGGACAAACAGGGCTATCCATTTTGGGGTGAAAGTCTTCATTCACATGTGTGCTGTGCAAAAAAAACTGTCTTTTAAATAACACGACTGCCAAAAAAATAAAAATCGTAATTTTTTCCTTCTGCTTTGATTAGATTTATTCAAAAACTGTGGGGTTCAAATGCGCAGTACACCCCTAGAGGAATACAGTAAGGGGTCTAGTTTTCAAAATGGGGTCATTTGTGGGGCCTTTCTGTCGTTTTGGCCGCTCAAGGGCTCTACAAGTGGGCAATGGGGCCTAAAACACCTTCAAGCAAAATGTCTATTCTGAAAGCCACCGGCTGCTCCTTTCATTTTGGGCCCCTTTGTGCATACGGACATAAAATTAAGGCCACAATGGGTATGTTTCTGAACACAGGACAAACAGGGGTATCCATTTTGGGGTGAAAGTCTTCATTCATATGTTTGCTGTACAAAAAAATAAGTTTTTAAAAATGACATAATTCCTAAAAAAATAAAAATCATAATTTTTTCCTTTTGCTTTGCTTGAATTCATTCAAAAACGGTGAAGGCAAAATATGCAGTACACCCCTAGAGGAATTCGTTATGGGGTCTAGTTTTGAAATGGGGTAAATTGTGGGGGGTTTCTATCGTTTTGGCCACTCAAGAGCTCTACAAGCTTTCGGTTTGGTTAGGCGACAACAGGTATGTTTCTAAACACAGGATAAACAGGGGTATCCATTTTGGGGTGTATATCCTCATTTTCATGTGCACTATAGAAAAAAATATCTGTCTTTAAAGTGACATATTTGCAAAAATATGAAATTTTATTTTTTCTCCTCTAAATTGCATTAACTTTTTTTTTTTTTAATTGTGGGGTCAAAATACTCCTGACACCCCTCAGTGAATACATTAAGGGGGGTAGTTTTTAAAATGGGGTCATTTGCAGGGGTATTTATCATTCTAACACCTATGAGCCTTTGCAATCTTGGCTTGGTGTAGGAAAACAAAGTGTTTTTCGAAATGTTAAGTTTGTTAGTCTCCTAAATGGTTAAAAAAAAACACAAAATCTTTCAAAAGTGCGTCCAGAATAAAGTAAACAGATGCAAATATATATCTTAGCAAAAAATTGTACAGTATGTTTGGACATATTTGAGATATTACAGTTGAAAATGTGAAAAAATATTTTTTTTTACCAATTTTGGCACTTTCAATAAATATACACAAATTCTATTTTTCCACCTAAATGAATTACAATATGTGGCGAAAAACTAATGTCAGAATCACTTGGATATGCAAAACCTTTACGGAGTTATTCTATGTTAAAGTGACACTTGTTAGATTTCAAACATTTGGCTCCGTCACTAAGGTGCAAACAGGGTTCCTCACTAAGGGGTTAAGGGGTTTTATCCAGAGTTAATAAAGTTCAAAATATATTCTATGCTTTGTCCATACTACTAACACTTACCCCATTCCCATTTTATTACCACTCTAGGCAGACATACAGAAATATGTTGGCATCGACCCCAAGTGCAATTCAGATCACCACCCCCATTAAAATACAGTCCATCACCCACCCTCAGCACACAGTACAATAAAAGTACAACGAATCTATAAGAAATGGCATAAATGTTAGATTGGTGTGATTCTAACTAGAGATGAGCGAACGTACTCGTCTGAGCTTGATATTCGTGCGAATATTAGGGTGTTCAGGATGCTCGTTACTCGTAACGAGTACCACGCGGTGTTCCGGTTACTTTCAGTTTCCTCTCTGAGACGTTAGCGCGCTTTTCTGGCCAATTGAAAGACAGGGAAGGCATTACAACTTCCCCCTGTGACGTTCAAGCCCTATACCACCCCCCTGCTGTGAGTGGCTGGGGCGATCAGATGTCACCCGAGTATAAAAGTCGGCCCCTCCCGCGGCTCGCCACACATGCCTTGTGAGTTAGCTGAGGGACAGTGGTATCGTGCTGGAGCTGCTGTAGGGAGAGCGTTAGGAGTCAGTGTAGGCTTCAAGAACCCCAACGGTCCTTCTCAGGGCCACATCTAATAGTGTGCAGTACTGTGTTACCACTGTATTTTTTTTTTTTTTTTCAAAATTGGATCTGCAGAGCATTGCGCCCTGCAATAGGGACAGAAGTGGTGGTTAGGCAGGGAGAGTGTTAGCAGTGAGTGTAGGCTTCAAGAACCCCAACGGTCCTTTCTAGGGCCACATCTATCCGTGTGCAGTACTGTCCAGGCTGCTGTTAGCAGTGTTGCATTTTTTTTTTTTTTCTCAAAACCGGCTGTGCAGACCATTGCACCCGGCATTAATACTACAGGGATAGAATTGTGTAGGCAGGGTCAGAAGACATACATTATTCATTGAATAGACGCAGTGTGGCTTGTCCTTTGAAAAACAAGGGAAAAAATTGTATTTCGCCTGCCTCTGACAGTCCTCAGGGCTCTGGGTACGTGTGTGCTGCGTGCAGAACGTTAAAAAAAATCAGACGCAGCCAGCTACGTTTTACTGCAGGCTTGCGCCAATTTTTTTCCTGCATGGGAAATCCCTGATCTGCTGGAGCCAATAACTTTGCATCACTGCAGTTCTCTGACACATTTGCAGGGCCACAACACAGTTATTAAACTTAGTAGTATTCATTGAATACACGCAGTGTGGCTTGTCCTTTGAAAAACAAGGGAAAAAATTGTATTTCGCCTGCCTCTGACAGTCCTCAGGGCTCTGGGTACGTGTGTGCTGCGTGCAGAACGTTAAAAAAAATCAGACGCAGCCAGCTACGTTTTACTGCAGGCTTGCGCCAATTTTTTTCCTGCATGGGAAATCCCTGATCTGCTGGAGCCAATAACTTTGCATCACTGCAGTTCTCTGACACATTTGCAGGGCCACAACACAGTTATTAAACTTAGTAGTATTCATTGAATACACGCAGTGTGGCTTGTCCTTTGAAAAACAAGGAAAAAAATTGTATTTTGGCTGCAGGCTTGCGCCACTTTCTTTCCTGCCTGGGAAATCAAATCACTGGTAATACATCATGCTGAGGGGTAGGGGTAGGCCTATAGGACGTGGACGCGGGCGAGGACGCGGAGGCCCATGTCAGGGTGTGGGCACAGGCCGAGCCAGTGTGGTGGCCAGGGGTAGAGGCAGGGCCAGACCGAATAATCCACCAACTGTTTCCCAAAGCGCCCCCTCGCGCCATGCCACCCTGCACAGGTCAAGGTGCTCTACGGTGTGGCAGTTTTTCACAGAGACGCTTGATGACCGATGAACAGTGGTGTGCAACCTTTGTCGCGCCAAGATCAGCTGGGGAGGCACCACCAACTGCATGCGCAGGCATATGATGGCCAAGCACCCCACAAGGTGGGACGATGCCCGTTCACCGCCTCCGGTTTGCACCACTGCCTCTCCCCCTGTGCCCCAACCTGCCACAGAGATCCAACCCCCCTCTGAGGACACAGGCACTACCGTCTCCTGGCCTGCACCCACACCCTCACCTCCGCTGTCCTCGGCCCCATCCAGCAATGTCTTTCAGCTTAGCGTCCAGACGTCGCTAGCGCCACAGTTTGAGCGCAAGCGCAAGTACGACGCCACGCACCCGCACGCTCAAGCGTTAAACGTGCACATTGCAAAATTGATCAGCCTAGAGATGCTGCCGTATAGGCTTGTGGAAACGGAGGCTTTCAAAAGCATGATGGCGGCGGCGGCGGCCCCACGCTACTCAGTTCCCAGTCGCCACTACTTTTCCCGATGTGCCGTCCCAGGCCTGCACGACCACGTCTCCCGAACATTGTACGCGCCCTCACCAACGCGGTTACTGCCAAGGTCCACTTAACAACAGACACGTGGACAAGCACAGGCGGGCAGGGCCACTATATCTCCCTGACGGCACATTGGGTGAATTTAGTGGAGGCTGGGACAGAGTCAGAGCCTGGGACCGCTCACGTCCTACCCACCCCCAGAATTGTGGGCCACAGCTCGGTGGTGGTATCTGCGGCGGTGTATGCTTCCTCCACTAAAGCACCTTCCTCCTTCTCCTCCTCCAACGCAACCTCTGTCTCGCAATCAAGATGTGTCAGCAGCACGTCGCCAGCAGTCGGTGTAACGCGGCGTGGCAGCACAGCGGTGGGCAAGCGTCAGCAGGCCGTGCTGAAACTACTCAGCTTAGGAGAGAAGAGGCACACGGCCCACGAACTGCTGCAGGGTCTGACAGAGCAGACCGACCGCTGGCTTGCGCCGCTGAGCCTCCAACCGGGCATGGTCGTGTGTGACAACGGCCGTAAGCTGGTGGCGGCTCTGCAGCTCGGCAGCCTCACGCACGTGCCATGCCTGGCCCATGTGTTTAATTTGCTGGTTCAGCGCTTTCTGAAAAGCTACCCCCACTTGTCATACCTGCTCGGAAAGCTGCGCCAGCTCTGCGCACATTTCCGCAAATCCCACACGCACGCTGCCACCCTGCGGACCCTGCAACATCGGTTTAATCTGCCAGTGCACCGACTGCTGTGCGACGTGCCCACACAGTGGAACTCTACGCTCCACATGTTGGCCAGACTCTATGAGCAGCGTAGAGCTATAGTGGAATACCAACTCCAACTTGCGCGGCGCAGTGGGAGTCAGCCTCCTCAATTCTTTACAGAAGAGTGGGCCTGGTTGGCAGCCATCTGCCAGGTCCTTGGAAAATTTGAGGAGTCTACCCAGGTGGTGAGCGGCGATGCTGCAATCATTAGCGTCACCATTCCTCTGCTATGCATCTTGAGAAGTTCCCTGCAAAGCATAAAGGCAGACGCTTTGCGCTCGGAAACAGACCCGGGGGAAGACAGCATGTCGCTGGATAGTCAGAGCACCCTCCTGTCTATATCTCAGCGCGTTCAGGAGGAGGAGGAGGAGCATGAGGAGGATGAGGAGGAGGGGGAAGAGACAGCTTGGCCCACTGCTGATGGTACCCATGCTGCTTGCCTGTCATCCTTTCAGCGTGTATGGGCTGAGGAGGAGGAAGAGGAGGAGGAGGAGGATCCTGAAAGTGATCTTCCTAGTGAAGACAGCCATGTGTTGCGTACAGGTACCCTGGCACACATGGCTGACTTCATGTTAGGATGCCTTTCTCATGACCCTCGCGTTACACGCATTCTGGCCACTACGGGTTACTGGGTGTACACACTGCTCGACCCACGGTATAAAGAGAGCCTTTGCACTGTCATACCCGAAGAGGAAAGGGGTTCGAGAATGATGCAATACCACAGGGCGCTGGTGGACAAACTGATGGTAAACTTCCCATCCGACAGCGCTAGTGGCAGAAGGCGCAGTTCCGAGGGCCAGGTAGCAGGGGAGGCGCAGAGATCATGCAGCATGTACAGCGCAGGCAGGGGAACATTCTCCAAGGCCTTTGCCAGCTTTCTGACTCCCCAGCAAGACTGTGTCACCGCTCCCCAGTCACGGCTGAGTCGGCGGGAGCACTGTAAAAGGATGGTGAGGGAGTACGTAGCCGATCGCACGACCGTCCTCCGTGACGCCTCTGCCCCCTACAACTACTGGGTGTCGAAGCTGGACACGTGGCCTGAACTCGCGCTGTATGCCCTGGAGGTGCTTGCTTGTCCTGCGGCTAGCGTCTTGTCAGAGAGTGTGTTTAGTGTGGCTGGGGGAATCATCACGGATAAGCGTACCCACCTGTCAACCGACAGTGCCGACAGGCTTACACTCATCAAGATGAACAAAGCCTGGATTTCCCCAGACTTCTCTTCTGCACCAGCGGACAGCAGCGATACCTAAGCAATATGTATTATGCACCCGCGGATGGAAGCATCGTTCTCTCTCACCATCCAAAACGGGGACATTTCTGCTTCATGAATCTGTGTATAATATTCCTCCTCCTCCTCCTCCTCCTGCTCCTCCTCCTGAAACCTCACGTAATCACGCCGAACGGGCAATTTTTCTTAGGGCCACAAGGCTCACTCATATAATTTTTCTAAACAATTTTTATACGTTCAATGCTCTTAAAAGCGTTGAAACTTTAACGTGAACCAATTTTTCGTTAAACTGGGCTGCCTCCAGGCCTAGTTACCACTTAAGCCACATTAACCAAAGCGATTAATAGGTTTCACCTGCCCTCTTGGTTGGGCATGGGCAATTTTTCTGAGGGACATTAGTACTGTTGGTACACCAATTTTTGTGGGCCCTCGCCTACAGTGTAATCCAATTAATTTTTTGCCCACCTGCATTACAGCTGACGTTACATCAGCTGTGTTGGGCAATGCAATGGGATATATTTATGTACCGCCGGTGGGTTCCAGGGAGCCACCTATGCCGTGGGTCCACACGGAGTTGTAACTACATGTGTCCACTTCTAAAGAGCCCCAGTCTGACTGGGGCATGCAGTGTGGGCCGAAGCCCACTTGCATTAAACATGACATTACCTCAGCTGTGATGGGCAATGCAATGGGATATATTTATGTACCGCCGGTGGCTTCCTGGCACCCACCCATGCTGTGGGTCCACACGGAGTTGTAACTGCATGTGTCCACTTGTAAAGAACCCCAGTCTGACTGGGGCATGCAGTGTGGGCCGAAGCCCACCTGCATTAAGCACGACATTACTACCTCAGCTGTGTTGGGCAATGCAATGGGATATTTTTGTGTATCGCCGGTGGGTTCCAGGGAGCCACCCATGCTGTAGGTGCACACGGAGTTTAACCTACATGTGTCCACTTGTAAAGAACCCCAGTCTGACTGGGGCATGCAGTGTGGGCCGAAGCCAACCTGCATTAAGCACGACATTACTACCTCAGCTGTGTTGGGCAATGCAATGGGATATTTCTATGTACCGCCGGTGGCTTCCTGGCACCCACCCATGCTGTGGGTCCACAGGGAATTATAAATGCATCTGTTTCCACTTGTAAAGAACCCCAGTCTGACTGGGGCATGCAGTGTGGGCCGAAGCCCACCTGCATTAAGCACGACATTACTACCTCAGCTGTGTTGGGCAATGCAATGGGATATTTTTGTGTATCGCCGGTGGGTTCCAGGGAGCCACCCATGCTGTCGGTCGACAGGGACTTCACAATAGGGAGTTGTACCTGCCTGTGTCTATGAATTAAAAAGCCCGGTCTGACTGGGGCATGCAGAGACACCTTGACAGAATGAATAGTGTGTGGCACATAGGTTCCCCCATTGCTATGCCCACGTGTGCAGCTCCTGATGGCGGTGGCACAGGATTATATTTCTCATTGCTTCTGTACAGCATTGTGGGCTATCGCCCCGCCCCTTTTAAAGAGGGTCGCTGCCTAGCCGTGCCAACCCTCTGCAGTGTGTGCCTGCGGTTCCTCCTCATGGCAGACGCACTTCTAAATAGACATGAGGGTGGTGTGGCATGAGGGCAGCTGAAGGCTGCGCAGGGACACTTTGGTGTGCGCTGTGGGGGGGAGGGGGGGCGGTTGGGCAGCATGTAACCCAGGAGAAGTGGCAGTGGAGTGTCATGCAGGCAGTGATTGTGCTTTGTTGGAGGTAGTGTGGTGCTTAGCTAAGGTATGCCATGCTAATGAGGGCTTTTCAGAAGTAAAAGTTGTTGGGAGGGGGGGGGCCACTCTTGCCGCTATTGTGGCTTAATAGTGGGACCTGTGAACTTGAGATGCAGCCCAACATGTAGCCCCTCGCCTGCCCTATCCGTTGCTGTGTCGTTCCCATCACTTTCTTGAATTGCCCAGATTTTCACACTAGGAAACCTTAGCGAGCATCGGCGAAATACAAAAATGCTCGGGTCGCCCATTGACTTCAATGGGGTTCGTTACTCGAAACGAACCCTCGAGCATCGCAAAAAGTTCGTCCCGAGTAACGAGCACCCGAGCATTTTGGTGCTCGCTCATCTCTAATTCTAACCCTTTCGATACACACATTCATGGCAATCCCCTTTGAACACAATGAGGAGTGCTGGAAACATTCCCTCCTCTGTCCTGTCACTCCTCATTCATGTACTCCCCATTCAAAGTAGTCGGTGGACTACTTTTCTGACAGTTGGTAGATGTTCTAGCAAACATGTATGTCTGTAATAAGAACCCCCCTTAAAAAACAGCTATTTACCATATTTTGTTTTTATTTTTTCACCCTCAGCTTTTAAATGCCATAACTATTTACTTTTGGCATCAACAAGGCTTATTGAGGGTGTACTTTACAACATGAGTTCTATTTTGAGTGCCATTATTTAATATACAATATAGGCCGCCTGCACACGGGCGGAAATCCCGCGGCGGTATTTCCCGCGGGATTTCCGCCACTGAAAGTTTGCCTAGGAGTGCATTACAATACGCACTCCTATGCAGACGGCCGCGGTTTGGCCGCGCGAGATTTCGCGCGGCAAACAAACCGCGGCATGTCCTATTTTTGTGCGGGGCTCGCACTCACCCGGCCGCCGGCTCCGGTCTGCGCATGCGCCGGCTGCTCGGCAGCCGGCACATGAAAGAGCCGGGACCGCCAGGCGCGGGTGAGTACGCGCTCGTCACTGCAGGCTCTCGGGTCGGGTCCCGCGGCGAGAATTCTCGCCGCCGGATCCGACCCACTCGTCTGCAGGCGGTCATAGTGTATTGAAAAATTGTATAAGTGGATTGAAATGAAAAAAATGCAAATTGCACAACTGCTTTTTTGTTTTTTGTTTTAGAATGTCCATGGTACACTAAAAATTACATGTTTTATTTAACAGTGAATTTTACAGTTAGGTGTAATACAATGTGAGACCAATAGGTCTAATAGGATGAAGAGAGTCGTAACTAGAATAATATACTGTACATGGACACATCAAACTAGCACTTAGATGCCAAGTCTGTTTTTAAGTGAGGTGCACAGTGATAGGAGGAGAATAATAAAATCTATAAACTCTCATTTTGGACAGAAGCCTATAGGCTTGATGTGCATAATCATAACAGCAGAGCTATTGTTCATTACCTGTCATCATCTATTGGAAAATCTGAAGCTGTAAGCAAGAGCTGTCCTGTGTGACAAATCATTTTATAAATTTATGGCCTCCAGGATCCCAGAAGCCGACCCCGTAAACATAATCAATTTTAGAAATCAATGTAAAATATGGAGCTTACAATGATAATCTGAACTTGCCAAATTCCACAATGATCTCCTAGGTGTTGCCAGGATTTGTTCTTCAACTTTTTAACCTATTCTTTGAAAATAGCTTTCCCCTCTTCTATATTTCACTTTTAGCTGAGGGATTACATTGTGAAGAAAAATGTAATATTTAATTAAAATATTTTTTATAGTGACAGTTGTAGACTATTCATGGCATCAGAGATGGTAAGAAATAGTAAGTGTCAATGGGTTTGTAAAAAAAAAGCTATGGGCATTTTTTTTTCTCGTTTCTTCTAATATTGTATACTGCCTTTTTCATTAGAGAAGGTTTAAAGTTGAGTAGATATGGGGGGGGGGGGGGGGTCACCAAATAAATGAGTTAGACAATTTCGAATGCACTTTCTACATCAATTCCTCACAAGCTTCAAGGAATCTTGTTTTGTCATTCAATAAGAATTTTCATTGTTTACTTTTGGAGGACAAAAAGGCACCCTGATCATGTGTTAGATATGCAGGTACAGGATGTGTATCAGTGCTTTAGGGCACTGCAGTAAAGATATTGTCTATCCACAGGATAAGGGATTACTGGCTGATTGGTGGGAGTCTGACCAGTAGGATCTCCATTGATTGCCAATACAGGGGTTCAGTATCCTCCTGAGAGACTGACAAAATGAATGGTGCCGGATAGACCATTCATTTCAATGGGAGCCCTGAAAATAGTCGAGTTCAAGCACTTAGCTTTCTCTGATACTCCCATTCATTTTAGTGAGCGTACGGGAGATTGCAAAGCATTTGAACTCAATATTTTCAATTTTCCCACTGAAATGAATGGAGTGTTGGCTAATTATGCCCACTCCCATTGTATTCATTTTGACATTCTCTCAGGGGGACATAGGACCTCTGTTCTAGCGATTGGTGGGTGTCTCAGCAGTCAGACCCCACAATCAGCTAGTTATTCCCTATTCTGTGGATAGGAGATACCTTTACTGGAATACCCCTTTAAGTCTTTCTGGAGGGGTCTTTTTCTCCTCATTGAAATGAATGGTCTATCCTGCGCCGTTCATTTTGTCAGCCTCTCAGGAGGACATGGAACCCCTGTATTGGCAACCAATGGGGAAGCTACTGGTCAGACCCCCACCGATCAGCCATACTGGAAAATTGTACAACTTTTAAAAGACTTCCTAAAAGAAAACATTAATCTGTTGAAGCTGTTATATATCTTTTAATAACATTTTGGTGATTAAAACATATAAGTATTTAAAATGAATACAGTAGAAATATTTGATCAAATATGAAAACTTTGAATTGGTTTTGCCGAGCCCTGGGTTGAGGTTTAGAGCTCATGCGTACAAAAATATTACAGCTCTGAATAATCTCTGAAATATGGCTCCAATAGACGTCTCCAAGACCTATACTCCATATGCCTGTGAGTTCATATAGATTCATGCAAAGGGTTTTTCTGCTGTACTCTGTATGACTCTAAGAAAAAAAACTTGTGCCATGTTCCATCTAATGCTGTTTTATGGAGATATTCTTCTTTAGAAGCAATATGACACAGAATGGAGGCACAAATAGTGCGTGCAGCTCCAGAGTGAATAGCTCCTCGTCTTGTATTATGAAATAGATTGACTTTTAACATCTCTGTTATTCATCTCTTCTAAAGACACCCCTTCGCTATGACAGTTTTTCCATGACACTATTGACTTATTGATGACTTTTCCTACCGTACAATTGTGGAACATTTTAGAAAAATTTCTATGCATATAAATCAAATGGTTTTGTTTTTCATAAATATGATCTGCTTCACAAATCAATTTGAAGAGGAACAGAAAAATTAGAGATGACGTGAGACTGCAGATTTGCTAAATAGTTCCCGATGTTTTTAGAGTACAAAGCAGAAAGAAAATAGAGCTTGAATATATGAAAGTTAAATTTGTATAAGCAAAACTGGAAAAAAATGTCAGGGTTGGTGTCATTAGCACTATTGTCTTGCGGCACTAGAGTGCCTGCATTTTTGAGTCCCATCATATCTGGCATTGTTACATTCAGGGAAACAGTGTCTGGGAGTATGGTGTGGCACTATTATATTCAGAGACGAGTTGTGGCCTTGAGAAGTTGTTATAATTGTCAGAGACAGACATTTTGTAGATTAAAATAATGACTCCAATTAGACAAGACATCATCTGTGAATCACTGAATGTGACTGCAGCGAGATGTTGGGTAACAGCATTACTACTTGAGAGACAACAACTCCCAACATACCCTTATGACTGTCCAGGTTATACTGGTACAAACCCATATGACAGTGGGTTTACCTGACTTTGCAATTTATGTATTTTTTTAAGTTAGGTTTGGTACTAAATTTACATAATGAGATACATAATGATAATGAGGTTCTGGTACTGTACTAAACACTGGTTCTGCTACTATGTATATGTTATCATGTCAGTTCTGGTGCTGTATATACAGTATCTGCTGAGTTTTGTTTGGGTGTTGTATTTATGGTATGATCTTGCTTCTGGTACCATATCTATGTTATGAGGTTGGTTCTGGCTCTGCATTTATAGAGGGAGCTTCGCTGTGCTGCTATAGTCATATATTGAATTTGGTTCTCTTTCTAATCATCTTCAAAAATTAATAGGAAGTAATTGTTAAATACAAATATGTGTAGATTAGGCCAGCTTTCCAGACTTGCCTTCCTTCTGCTATTTCTGGAAGACATGGGCGTTGTCCTACTTTCTCTGTAACTTGAACTGCTGCATATTTCTTGCTACCACTGAATGGGTTACATTCTCCGGTGCTCCCAGCTCAGCTGTAAGGCTTGGCAATTACCTCCTTATTAGGCTGAGCTGCGAATCCTCCCTTATTGCCTGAGTGTTGGTGTGTGTATGCCTCAGACACCCAGCACAGGTCTTATCTCTGACTATTCTGTCTGTGCTTATCGTGTACTTGTTTCTGTATTCATTTGTTTGCTGCTCTCCTGTCATTGTATATTTCCTGTCTCTGTTCTTGTTGTCTGTCCCTCTGTCTTTTGCCTTGTCTGCGTGTGCTTGTCCATTGTCTTCCCGTCACTGCACCATTTTCAGTCATGCCCTGTCTTATCGGTGTGTACAGTGGTGTGTTCTGTGTCCTATCAGGAATAGTCAGGCCTGAGAGGAAGACCATGTGGCTATCCTTGTAGGGACGCTTACCTCACTTTTAGGTAGGGGTTCCCCCATCTCCGCGGCTAGCAAAGGGCAAGATTTCCCATCTGACATTGCACATAGCTCAGTCTGTTTCACACCGCCTTGTACCGGTGCCTCTGAATATCAGGGCTGAGCTGCCAACCATTCCGGGACTAGCCCAAGCCAAGCCAGTATGTTGACTCAGTAGGTCCACACTCACTGTCCCTTACAGTGTATTTTGATTTTGCATGAACATATTGTATAGTGTATTTGAAAAATTATAAATATTTATTTGTTTTTTCTGCCTACACTACGTTGTATTGGCCCTGTCTAGCAATACAATGCCTTGCTTACTTGGGCATTAGCCGAACCTACTGTAAAGGCTTTACTTACCGTTAGACCAAATTATTAACAATGTGGCTATACTTAACAGTTTGCTGACCCTGCTTACTTGTTTTGGCATCCTCCTACAACACGAAGCCAATTTTTATTTTTATTTTATCTAGGGCTACATTCAGTTCCCAAGCTGCCCTTACCCCTCCTATATGTTCTTACACTGTGGCCCTCGGCTTCTTTTTATTTACTCTATATTACATTAAAAGGCTTTCCATTTGCTGTGATTTTTATGACTATTAGCTGGCCTGTGTCCCTGCATGTTTGACATACAAATATTAACATTTTTTAAATATCTTTCTTCTCTAAATTGTATTAGAATCACCTCTGTTTCTGACCATTGTGCAGCATTTGGAGCACATACAGAGAATGACATTGCAATACATGTAGCGTATGGCATGCATGTGGAAAGCAGACATCACTTTCTGATGAATTTATGCAGTGCCACTTCCAGTTTCTGGTTGCTGGTATGCATTGAGTGGATTATTGTTTTGACTGTTATTTTATGTTTTGTACAGCACTGTCTAGTTCAGTTTTCACTTGTAAAAATATTGAATCCGAAAGATGCAATCTTCCTGCTGAGACATCCATTGGGATCCAACTCTAAGAATGTGGATGGAATACTATAGTACAATACGATGATCAGAATTGGAATCTACCAGCTCTCCCTGAGAAGTGAGTTGTTCCACTCTCTAACTGCCAACAGTTCCTTGCAGCGTATATAAGGGGATCTCCCTATTTGTACATATGTAGCAAACGTTAACTTGATACTTACCTTGTTTAATACACAGGATGGGCAAACTTTAAAGCATACCTGAGTTTTCAGCAAGTTTTCTAAAATACACCAGGTTTTCCTTACCCACTCATTTGCTGCTGTTTGCATCCTGTTTTATGTCTATAATTTCTCATTTTCAGGTGGTCTTCCCCATTTTTCTGTTACTCTGCTGTTTGTAGTCCACTTTCAGGGACGGGGCATGTAGCAGGCATAGCCTTCTGCCAGTAGTTCACTGTCCGGCACTTCCTTGCCCTTATATTGAATGTTGCATTGATGGTCTGTGATCCAATCAGCAGGAAGCCAGTATATGAATGCCTCTCCCTTAGTTTTCTTAGGATAATCAGGCATCAAGAGACATTCTGGATAAATGGTTAGTAAACCCACTATAATGTGTGTGTGTAATGTACGCATGCAGACACACACCCACATGCTGTAGCAGCAGGAGAGGCAGAGATTGTGGAGATTATTATCCCAATGTCTTCAAATGTGTGCATGGGATCTGCCTGTGAAGATATTCCCTCCCTATGTTGCTGTGGAAACGTCCCTGTGTCCGAGTTACTAAGGAATCTCTGTACTTAACGACAGAGAGTGGATTGCAGAGAAGCTGGAAGGGAGACCCCTAGTGGCAGTCACTTCAAATATGATTTAGACTGGTAAAGCAACAACATTTTTAATGCAAGTATATTAAAGAAATGATAAGACCAAGGCTGCTTCTATATCTGCGCTGGAACCTTTGTTAGGAGGTTCCTTCACAGATCTGGCACAAAGTACTTGAAGAAAAAGTCCTGTAAATGTCGGTCAGCTGAGTAGAAACCAAACAAACCCCATTATAGTCACTGGGGTCTGTTTGGTGCTGTTCAGTTCAATCATAAGATGGATAAGTTTGGGATTCCTCTTTTCCTGCTCCGGAACGGAGCTGGAAACCAGAACCCCCGGTTCCAGCCTAACACAATCTAGTAGATGAGCAGACGTTGTCTGAAAAGTTAGTGCCCCTTTAACTTGACTGTTTTAATGGATTTTGTTCTTAAGAATCAATTTAAAATGAGCTAGAATTATGTATTCAATGCATTATCTGCTATGTTAATGTTTTATACATTTGTACTTGTTTTATATACTAAGACAGGAAAAAATCCAGTAGCTACAGTAACAATGTTCAGTCGTGTGATAGTTTGCAATGATATTTCCTATCAGACATGTGGATGATTAGAAGAAGCAATTTTCAGTAGGATATGAAGTTTCCAGCTCACCTGCAGCTAATCTGCAGACTTTTAATAGTATGTTTCTAATGGCTTGCGGTTTATGTCTTCTGTCCATGAAACTGGAAAATCACAGTACGGATTATATGCCAGAGAAAGTGGCAAAGTCTTCCAAGTCGGCAAGTCAATTGTGAGGCTGAACATAAAGATAACTGAACTATCAAGATGCGTTTTCATATAGGCTTCATATGGGATTTATTATCCTATGAGCTGGGATATGGAGATACTGTATGCTTATATAAAAAATACAAAATAGGGGTTTATACAATAGAATATATTAAAATGAAATGCTGCAGGTTAAAATATGCAAATAGAAAGAGGGGAATACATTCTTGAGTTTTCACATTTAAAGTAAAGGGTGACCCAACCAGAATATATTAGAACATTACATTAACCCCCCAAGTAGTTCAGGACGAGCTCTGCTTGTTCTGAAGGAAAAGGATATTACAGATTTGGATGACAAAGGTCATTTTACTTTAAGCGGCTGTAGCTCCGGTTCTATGAGGCTAATGACATGCTTTTGGTGTCATTTTAAAGCTGAGATTCTAAGAAGCATGTCCGTATCTACAGAACTGGAGCTATAGGCATTTAAAGTTTAGTCAGGAATACTGAAGTTACAGCTGTCATTTCAGTCATAGTGTGTATATAGCAGACAGAGAGGGGGAGAGGAGACTAGTAGAGAAGATCTGTGATTCTCCTACATATTTTCTTGTGCCAGGGAAGGGGTGATGTGAATTTGTGTTCATGCTATCACCCCTCATTATTCAGAGGGCACATTTGCTCTCTGATTGTCATACATGGGGTTTTCCCCAGAAAAAGAATGAAATGATGAGGACTTACTCATCTAATCACTCCTCTACATTGATTACTCACACAAATGCTGCAGTCATTGTTGACCATGGCATCTACATGTTTACAGAAAGCAAAATTTAAAAACTTTTTACCCTTATGCTAGGTTTTAAATATTAAATAAATAAAAAGTGGCCACGTCGCCCACTGATTGGCCTGGCCGCATCTAACTTCTGCTGTCCTCGGAGAGTCAACAGCGAATGCGCATGTGTTCCCCTTCCTGGCGCGCATGCGCACTCGCCATCAACTCTCTGTTGACCGCGGAGGTTAGACGCGGCCAGGACTGCGAGAGCGCGCAGGAGCCGCTGGAGTTGACCCTGCATGGAATTAGGTGAGTTTTTTTTGTCACTCTTCTTTTTACAGGATTAACTCTTAAGGGATAAAGGGCAGGATGTGGGTGAGTATGCATTTTTTTATTTTACTGATAGAACCCCTTTAAGGCTAAAATTAGTTATATCACCAAGGCCTCGTTCACATGAGCGTGTGTTTTGCGCGCGCATAATACACGCTTCTAAAAGAACCAATGGGTTCCTATAGAAGCGTTCATATGCGCGGAATTTGAAGCGCAAAACGGGGTGCACATAAAAAAGATACGACATGGTGCGCTCCATTGGTGCACATTTTGCAGGAGTTTCCATTGACTTCTATGGGAGCAGGAGTTAATGCAAACTCCTGCGCTGCCAATAAGTTCCCCATTGCTTACAGCAGGACATTTAAAAGGTGCTTCTGGCCAGAAGCACCTTTTGAATGCCCCGCTGTTAACTCCGCAGTCCCCACAGGGATGAGGGGACTTCTTGAGGCTACCATTAATTCTTGTGGTGAATCCCCTCATCAGTGATGATGGGATTCCCTGGGGGGATGAAAGAATCTGTGGCAGAGGGCCGCAATGCTATCCCATTGCTTTCAATGGGGCTGGTGCTGCTGCCGCCCTATTGAAAGCAATGGGAAGAATGCAGCGATAATTTTTTTGGGGGGGCTTGAAATTTTAACCCCCACCCTCTGATTGGTCCCAGCGGTCACCCAATGAGAGGCAGCGCTTTCATGAGGCGGGGATTTTTCAATTCCCGGCCACCAGAGGGACACAGGAAGACTGTGGGGACCGGGGAGAAGAGCCGGACAGCGCTTTTAGGTGAGTTAAGATCCTTTTTTTTTCTGCAGCTAGGGATGATTTTCGGGGTAGAGCTTATATTTTTCCACCCCCCCCCCCCCCCCACTTCCCGTGAAAATCATTGCTGCAGGGGTTGCCTTCATCCCATTGCTCTCAATGGGGCGGCAGCAGTGCCGGCCCCATTGAAAGCAATGTGGCAGGGGATTCTTTCATCTCTACTGGGAGTCCCATCATCACTAAACAGTGTGAATACAGTCCTTCGTGGAGCAGCTGCTCCAGTGAACGTGCAAAGTTTCATGCGCTGCATATATGAAACTTTGCCCAATCACATGTTTTTTGCTTATGCATGGAGAACATTTTCGCTCACATAGGCGTGCAAAAAACAGGCTCGTCTGACTGAGACCTAAGGGGTTAAAAATGCATTCAAAGTGATTAAGTTCTGCATCAACCAAACATATTTACATGCAACTTGAATTCAAAATCTACAATTAAAAAGAAGTGTCATTTTCGATTGAGTTTTCCAATTTTAATGTGTCTGTTGGGTGTTAATAGTGGCATATGAATGATTTTGTAAAGAGAGTCAGGATCAAGCAAACACACACACACATATACAGCAACCCTCCAAAATAGTCCTTGCCAAGTGCCCCTATAACAGTGCCAACTACTTAGATTATAGTAATAGCTCCATGTTTCCTTAAAAGTGACAACCACATGCCACATTAAAAGTGTAAATCACACGTCCCTTTAACTGTGTCAATCACATGGCCTTTTACGATGCACATAGATCTCTATGTGAACGCATCTTTCAGTGCGTCCATCTGTAGTATTCCTAAGCAGCCGTTGTAATGAACTGTCCAGGAACCTGTACATGTTCTCCCTCCCTTTACCTCTCCACCTCTAAGAATGAGTCTGAAACACTGGCTGAAGTAGACAAACTACAGCTGCACCCCTCCTCTTTTTTTACTATTTACTGTATTATACGAGTTTGCAGTTGTGTAAGTTTTTAAGAGGGAAAGGTGATGTACAGGCTGCTGGAAGATGATGTCACTTTTCCCTAATAGGATGTACTACAAAGTTTTACACAGATGTAACAAAGTGTAACTTGGCTGTGATAAATTTCTGTACCACGTTTTCTTATTTTAAGGCCTTGTTCACAGGAGCCCTGTTTTCGTGCATTAGAGGCGCGTGGAAAGAGCGCTTCTATAAGAACCAATGGTTTCCTATAGAAGCATTCACATGAAGGAATTTTAGACGGGCTAAATACTCACACCAATCAACGATAGGACATGCGACTGCAAAGCTCGCATATAAGGTCCTCGGTGCAAGAAAACATAGGACCTGACCTATCTTTGGTGCGTGATGTGTAGGAGTTTCCATAGACTCCTATGGGTGTTGGAGTTTCCATAGACTCCTATGGGAGCTGGAGTCTATGGCAACTTCTGCGCGCGAAAATGAGATTCAAATCTCATTAACAAGATTTCTGCTGATAGAAGGAATTCCCCGCTGCTTACAGCAGAATATTTAAAACATGCTGCCGAGAAGCATATAAACTCCTGTTAGTCCCCACGGGGGTGAGAGGACTCCCTCCACCTCTCTCCCCAAGAGATTTCCCTATAATGTGAGAGAGAGGGGGGCTCTCTCTCACCCTGCTATGGGGTAACCCCTCATAGCTCCGCTCTCTCACCCTGCTATGGGAAAATCTTGAAACCCTGTGGGGCTTCTTCTCTCTCTCTTTCTAGAGCAGCTGCCCGTTCACGTGATTTTTAGTGCAGTATAGGCGCGATTTTTTTTGTGCACCAATACTGCGCTAAAGCCACGCTCAAGTGAACATGTTATAAAGGTGTTATGCAGTTGTAAACCATTGATGGCCTATCTTTAAGATAGGTCATCAATAGTAGATTGGCAGGGGTTCACTGCCCAGCAATTCTGCACATCAGCTGTTTGTCATGCGCTTGTCAACTGAGCTTTCTGCAGGAAGGGGACATCTCCATTCTCATTGCAGTGAACTGGCTTGGTATTAACCCATTAAGGACCAAGCAGCATGAATGTACAGCACTTGGTCATGGACTTTAACCCCGGCCGACACAGCCGGAGGAGAAGACAAAAGCAGTTTCTGATGTCTCCTTTACAAGCTAAATAGTGCTCAGTGAGTGCTA
The DNA here is from genome assembly GCF_035609145.1 of Eleutherodactylus coqui. Taxonomy (NCBI): domain Eukaryota; kingdom Metazoa; phylum Chordata; class Amphibia; order Anura; family Eleutherodactylidae; genus Eleutherodactylus; species Eleutherodactylus coqui. The sequence continues at coordinate 113,767,808 of NC_089844.1, forward strand.
TGTAGAGAATACATTTCCTGCATGGAACCCAGGGATCACGTAATCACCGGTGAACCCCTGTATGCTTAGCAGACCCCTGACCAGCTCTGACAAAGACTGCTACACTAGGAGGATGTTTTCCCGTGTACTTGCAGTTCCTATGGATGCTCCAGTTACAATGGAAAAGCGTAAAATAAAAAAAAAAGTGTGAATGCCCCCAAAGGTCTTATATGATATTATAGGGAACATAGATATAGAAAACAAGTTATAACAATAAGTTAAAAAAATTGAGAATAAAATAAAAAAATATATATATAAAAAAAGAAAGCAACCCACTGCGACACTAACCTAAACCAGATCTGCCATATCCGCTCTGTAATCCAAGATTATACAAACTATATATTAAAGCGTCCACAACAAAATGGCAAAACCATTTATCTTCTTTATTTTTGCATCACTATACTCATTTTAAAAATAAAGAATAATTTTAAAAAATCTTTTTTCTTAAGTTTTACACATTACCCCATCTATATATATAAAATTGAATGTATGCGTGTGTGTCTGTCTGCGTGCGTGTCTGTCTGTCTGTTTGTCCTTTATGCGCTACTACACCATTCATCCAATCGCCATGAAACTTTGGGAAGTTGTTGAGTACACACCTGGGAACATTATAGGCATAGTACATTTATGCTACGATAAATGGCGCGCGTGCGTGCGTCGTCGACAGTTACGACCCCCCCCCCCCACGTAGATCGTTCGATTTCCATCATTGCCACTAATTCTCTCACTTCCCGATGTTGTAGAAACATGAAATTTGGCACGAGCATTGATTATGTCATAAATAGGAAAAGGTAATGGGTCCCAACTCGATTATTCAATTCTAAGCACCAAAGAATTAGCGTACAAATTTTACGTACGGAATCTAATTTTCTCGCTTCCCAATGTCATAGAAACTTGAAATTTGGCACGAACATTGATTATGTCATAAATAGGAAAAGGTAATGGGTCCCAACTCGATTATTCAATTCTATGCACAAAAGAATAAGCGTCCAAATTTTACGTACGGAATGTAATTTTCTCACATAGAAACATGAAATTTGGCACGGGCATTGAATATGTCATAAATAGGAAAAGCTAATGGGTCCCAAGTTGATTATTCAATTCTAAGCGCAAAAGAATTAGCATCCAAATTTTACGTACGGAATCTAATTCTCTCACTTCCTGATATATATAAATGAATGTATGTCTGTCTGTCTGTCCTTTATGCATTACTACACCATTCATCCAATTGCCATGAGACTTTGGGAAGTTGCTGAGTACACTCCTGGGAAGATTATAGGCATAGTACAACTATCCTACGATAGGTGCCGCGCGTACGAGCATCGTCGACAGTTATGCCCCCCAGACAAAGATCGTTTGATTTCCATCTCAAGCATGAAAGCAAAAGGCATTACGAGCAACGGGATGAGTGTTCAACCAGAAAATGATGCATCCGCCGAACGTTTCGCAAGACAATTGCTGAATATTGAGAATGCTGAGGTAAAATGAAAGGTGTGCTGTGATTGGTTGCTATTTCTTATACTGCTGAGGTAAAATGAAAGCTGTGCTGTGATTGGTTGCTATTTCTTATACTGCTGAGGTAACATGAAAGCTGCGCTGTGATTGGTGGCTACTTCTTATACTACTGAGGTAACATGAAAGCTGCGCTGTGATTGGTGGCTACTTCTTATACTACTGAGGTTGCATGAAAGCTGTGCTGCGATTCGTTGTTATATATTATACCACTGAGGTAACATGAAAGCTGCGCTGTGATTGGTTGCTATATATAATACCGCAGAGGTAACATGAAAACTGCGCTGTGATTGGTTGCTATTTTTTATATTGCTGAGGCAGAATAAAAGTTGCGCTGTGATTGGTTGTTATTTCTCTTACTGCTGAGGTAACATGAAAGCTGCGCTGTGATTGGTTGTTATATTTTATACTGCTAAGGTAACATGAAAGCTGCGCTGTGATTGGTTGTTATATATTATACCACTGAGGTAACATGAAAGCTGCGCTGTGATTGGTTGTTATCTAGATATATAAAAACAAATGAATGTATGTCTGTCTGTCTTCGCAGCAACGCGTGACGGGTAAGCTAGTATAAAATAAAATAAAAACATTTCAGTGAAGAAAGGTATAAAAAAAATAGCCGTATACGTAATGGAAAAAAAACACAGCAAAATTAATTCTGGCAGGCCAGGAAATAAAAATAGGGACATAAAACTACCATATTGGTAAAATCGCTAAAAAGTGTCTCGTCCTTTAGGACTGAAAGACTCTGGTCTTTAAGGGGTTAAAGTTCCCATTGAAGTGAAAGGGTGAAGTGCCAAGTCTGGCCACTACAGAGAAATTGGAGCTGTTTGCTTCCTGTAGAAATCAGCTCAGTGCATCAAGCAGCTGATCAGTGGGTGTCCTGGCAGTTGACCCCTGCCAATCAACTATTGATGGCCTATCCTAAGGATAGGCCATCAATAGTATGCAATTGACAGCCCCTTTAAGACATTAAAAAGTTATTGTTCTCTTGTCTTAACACAACAAAAGTCATTGTAATGTGCCTGAAAGGGTAAACAAAGTGTAGCAGAGAAAGTTATGATAATATGTTAAACTTTGCTGCATCTATATCCACAAGTACCAGTGGCTTAGGCAGTAATAATAATAATAAGTATACTTTAATGGTCTGCTTTAACTGCTCCATTTACTTCAAAATTGAAAGCATTTCAGACTTTTCATATATGACATAATACACAATCAAACCCTAATCTATGTAAAGAAGAATAACAAAGATCAAACTCCTATGAACTCCTACTCCTTGCGCATATTTGTACTTTAAAGAGTATCTCCGGCTTACCATTAAGCACTATAGAAATGTACTGCTTTCTTGCAGTGAGTAAAGCTTTACTTCATAACCTATAAACAGTTAGATTAGTCCCCAGCTCAACAGCTTAATTCATTTCTCCTGCTATAGAAGAATAATGGAATTAATCAAAGCATTCTGGAGTCATAAATCCTGGATACTTAGAAAACTGAACACGCCGGCCTTTGAGTCATTCTTATTCCTGATCACGTAATACCCTAATCATCCTCTTACATAAACAAAACTTGGAATATATGAAATAAAATATACCAGGTTTAGGTTATCTGATTGACTTAATGTTAATATTTTGAGTCAGTCTGACAAATCTGGCAGACACCTCTATCAGCCATATGGGTAATGAGATTATCTACTATTATAATATAATCATACTCAGATTTATTACAAGTTACCAACATGCTGCAAAGCATTTTTGGTCCATATGCTAAATTGTGGTCGATAGATAGAAAAGTGGAAAATGGTTCACCATATGGTTTTAATAAGTAAAGAAAGCATAAGTAATGCATTCCCTTTAAAGGCCAACTCTAGTGATTTTTCCCCCATTAATTATGTAACTAGCCCCCTGGTATAAGTCACCAAGTATTACTTTGCCTAGTTATTCCTTTCTATCCTAAGCTCCTGGCCTCTTTCTCTTCTGTGGTCATGTGATCTCAATGCTGACCACTTCAGATTTGCTTGGCTTTATGTGTTCAGTTTCTAGTCAGTTTCTCATTCTGTGTGATCGTATTACATGGACCCTACCACAGAAACTGCTTAAAGGGAGGTACAAACACTGCTATCACAGTTACTGATGATGATCACACAGCTCGTCACACAGTTATAATAGAGGAGATCACAGCTCAGCCTCCTGACTGTATACTTATACTCTGTAGCTTATTTATATCAATATAGAAGGAAATGGTAATTAAACTGTCCATCCAGCAGTCAGAAATTCTTTAGCCTCTAGCTAATGTTGTGATAATGCATCATGAGATTGATGTGAAAATGAATTTTAAAAATCTTACCATCAAGATGATAAGCATCAGACTGGGGGCTACACTGCTTAGAAGTGGCTGCAATACACAAAGAAGACCTCCAGAGTGTGACTGGCGATCAGGTAAGGGGGGAATGGATGCAAAACTGTGTTTTTGCTGGAGTGGCCCTTTAAGTGAAATCTGTCTCCTGGTGTTATTTATGCACCATATAGCACAGAAGAAACCATGCTCCATCGGATATTTGAGCATTGGTATTCCAGTCTAACTTTTCCCTGCTTTCAAAAACAACAAATAAAAAACCCAATGTTCACAAAAAACGTCATCTGGAGGGTTCTTGATCCTTATATCCATCTGCATTGAGAAGCGCAAAAATGACAACTAGAGATGAGCGAGTATATTCGCTAAGGCACATTACTCGAGCGAGTTGTCTCTAAAGATTTGGGGGCCGGCACGGGTGACAGGTGAGTTGCGGCGGGGAGCGGGGGGGAGGGATCGGGGGGGAGAGAGGGAGAGAGATCTCCCCTGCGTTCCTCCCCACTCTCCCCCACCGCTCCCCGCCCCCTGAGGGCCCCCAAATCTTTAGAGACGAGCGGGGAGATACTCGGCTAAGGCGCTACTCGCTCGAGTAATGTGCCTTAGCGAGTATACTCGCTCATCTCTAATGACAACTAATCTTATGTAATGCCAGCATTTCCATGGCAAAAGGCACCAGGAGTCAGCTTATTGTAGCTCTGGTAATCCTATGTTAAAAGGACATAGCGTATGTTACTGTTATCACATATGCAGCTACAACTGTATGTTCATTTTTTGTAAACACTGGTTTAATAAATAATTCCATCTAACCATTCTTCTATCATAATGAGTTAATTTAGTGTTTGTTCTCAGAATCTTCTCCGAGGCTGATCTGTTGATACTGTTGTTAAACACATAATGGTTAGCATATTGTACGTGTCTTGTACGGCCCTCGAGGCCATCAGAAATTCTCAGGCTTGTTACCACAGTCATACTTCACTTTACCGGTTAATTGATGATCGTTCTAGGGCATCATATGGTGGCTCACAGTCAACACCACAACAGATAAAAAGGGCCAAAAAGTGCATCAGCGGCTACAATTGCTGGCCATGGTTTGTGTTAGGTAGTAGTTATAGAGATTGTTTTCAGAAATGTTTCTATTCAAAAAACACCAAACTCTCATTCATAGTTATGTAATATCTAAACACTGTGTTGTGCAGCAAAATACAAGCAGTGGTTTCAACGTTTCTTCAAGCCAAGGAGCCCCACACCAGCTAAAGAACTTCCTTAAAGGGGTTGTCCCGCGCCGAAACGGGTTTCATTTTTTCAATAGCCCCCCATTTCGGCGCGAGAGAAACCCGATGCAGGGGTTTAAAAAAACAAAACGGATAGTACTTACCCGAATCCCCGCGCTCCGGTGACTTCTTACTTACCTTGCGAAGATGGCCGCCGGGATCTTCACCCTCGGTGGACCGCAGGTCTTCTGTGCGGTCCATTGCCGATTCCAGCCTCCTGATTGGCTGGAATCGGCACACGTGACGGGGCGGAGCTACAAGGAGCAGCTCTCTGGCACGAGCGGCCCCATTCAGAAGGGAGAAGACCGGACTGCGCAAGCGCGTCTAATCGGGCGATTAGACGCTGAAAATTAGACGGCTCCATGGAGACAGGGACGCTAGCAACGGAACAGGTAAGTGAAAAACTTCTGTATGGCTCATAATTAATGCACAATGTACATTACAAAGTGCATTAATATGGCCATACAGAAGTGTATAACCCCAACTTTGTTTCGCGGGACAACCCCTTTAAGAAATCTTAACTTGTTCTCCATTTTACTATATTAAGGCAATTGGCATCCATGGCATCATATGCCATCACATAAAGAAGAAATAAATAGTGAGGATAGGTAGGATGTGTAGCACTGAAACATACTTGGGTACATTTAAATGGGTTTTCTAGGATTGCATTATCCTAGGATAGGTCATCAATATCTCATTGGTGGGGATCTATCACTCTGGGCCTCGACCAATCAGTTGTTTGAAGAAACCACGGTACTTTAGTGGGCGCTGCAGTCTTTTCTCAAGCCAGTGACATCATATTTGTACATCACATTGTCTGAGAGTACCCTAGTCTCATTCAAGTAAGTAGGATTGAGCTGCTGTACAGGCACTTCCACTACAAAATGTACAGTGCTGTGCCTGGTATGCACTAAAAAGGCTTCAGCCTTTTCTAACAGCTGATTGACAATGGTCCCTCACTGATCAGATATTGAGAAGAGAGATCATCAATATTGGAGCCCAGAAAACTCTTTTTTATTAATATTACCTTACCAAGTGGTGTAAGAAGAGGCATAACTTGAAGCTCCTGGGCCCCACCGCAAAACCTGTAACAGGGCCCCCAACTATAATGCTTTATTCATAGTACTGGGTTCCCTATATGGAGAAGAGAGGCCTTATGGGCCCCCTAAGGCTCCTGGGCTCTGTTGCAACCACATTCTCTGCATCCTCTATAGTTACACCCCTGGTGTAAGCCAAGGATTTAGCCAAATGTAGGGTTGTTGTGTAAAGACAAAGGCTTGGCAAATCCAACAACCTTTCTTCACTGTGTGAATGAAACAGCAAGGCACAGTCTTAATAATGTTACAATGTAGCAATGGCCAAACTGGCAGTGGTGGTGTCTCTACTGGTGCTATCAATGATTCGGTCAATTGTCACTGACTCTGGCATCCTAGATATAGGTGGTTATATGATGCCCTTTCACACTTCTGCAACTTGCACAACAGACTCAGGTTTTCTGAAGTGCCAATGTGTGTGTAGCTGCCTCAGGTTCTGCTCCAAAGTCTAGCCAGAGACTATAGCAATCTTCTACATCACAGACTCTTGATACTGTCTTTGCAAGTCTATGTCTGTCTTTCAGCAACACTACACCCATCAATCATGGCAGGAACAGGACCCCTCCATACATCACTCCAAAACACATACATAGTAACATGGTATGTTGAGCTGAAGGAAGACAATGTCCATCTCATTCAGCCTGTATCCACCACCCCCTTGTTGATCCAGAGGAAAGCAAAAAAACACCAATGAGGCTGAAGCCAATTAGCTTTTTTGGGGGAAAAAATTCCTCCCCGACTCCATAATGACAGTCAGAATAATACAGCATGAGACATTCAATATTCCTTCGCCCCAGCATATTCACACTGTCTCAGCCTTTTGGTGTTCTGCACTTCCTAACTATGACAAACAGGGCTGCATTTTTCTACAAATCTATAGGACACTACTCAGATTGGATACCACCATGCCTTACAATAGAAAACAATGTAATATCAACTTAATAGTAAACTCTTTATTGCACATACAGAGGAAACAATAACAGCATCCCTCCCCATGGAGGAGCCCATCCATACCGCACAGTGGCATGATAGCATGATAGCATGAAGCTATAATGTAGCATATGCTGCATTTCCCAAAACAACATATGCTGCATTTGTGCAACGTTTGAACTACACCAACTACAATGTTGCATGTGCTGCGTTTCCTAAGATGGCATATGTTGATTACAGAATACAGTGAAACTACTGAGCTGCAACAGCTACAATGTTGCATGTGCTATATTTCCTAAGATGGCAACTACTGAACTACACCAGGTTATACCTTTCGTTTCTAGGTTTTTGCAGAAAGAAATGTTATATTTTTCTTAAATTGGTTGCATGTAGCTTGACTTGAAAATCACACTTCTTTCCCCATGATTGCAGCCTATTAGTATTCATACATTCACTACAGGTCTCGCTTATTGATAACCCCTCTGTGTTATGATCCATATAGGCATTGCCACAAAGTGAACCTTGCAGTCCTTGCAGTGAATTCATGAATATTCATGATCAACAAAACGTTCTTCGTCATGATGGTGTTGAGTACTTGTATTAATAAAGCATGTATCAGCACACTGAAAAAATATCTCGCTGTCTCGCCATAGGGCTCAATTATATTAATATATTTACAGGACAACCTTTTTAGCAACATTTCAAATATTACAACTGAGAAGCATTACCAAAAAATCTGTTTTATAGCAAAAATGTGAATACTAATAAGCCATATCCTCCATATGGCTGAATGTACAATTACAGGAAACGTTTATTGCTGCACAAGGGAGTCACACCAGATACTGAAATCAAAGGTTCACATACTTTTGCCACTCACAGAGATGTGACGTTGGATTATTTTCCTCAATAAATAAATGACTAAGTGTAATATTTTTGACTCATTTTTTTAAAATTTGGTTCTCTTTATCTACTTTTAAGATCTGTATGAAAATTTAAGGAGAAATAGGGAAAATTCTGAAGGGTTCACAAATAGAAATGAGCGAGCATACTCGATAAGGCAAACTACTCGAGCGAGTAGTGCCTTATTCGAGTACCTGCCCGCTCGTCTCTAAAGATTCAGGTGCCGGCGGGGGGTGGGGAGCGGCGGGGGGGAACAGAGGGGGGATCTCTCTCCCTCTCTCCCCCCCGCTCCCCCTGCTCTGCTCACCGCTGCAACTCACCGCTCTCCCCCACCGGCACCCGAATCTTTAGAGACGAGCGTGCAGGTACTCGAATAAGGCAAGAGTAGTTTGCCTTATTGAGTATGCTCGCTCATCTCTATTCACAAACTTTAACTGTATATTCTGTTTTAAAGTAAAATTAATTGATATTTTAAGATATTACCCATTTAATAAAACTAATGTAATGCAAAAAAAATCCATTCTGAATGTTATCTTAGGCCATCCAGCAATATGAAGATTAAACCAGGCAACTGAGGACCAGTGGGGAAAAGGGTAAATTGCATTTTTCATGAATCATTAATACTACATCATAATGAATATTTCACACCTAGCAAACTTCTAATGAAAATGTCATTTCGGTGCACAGTTTACCTGACGTCCTATTAATCATCTTGCTATTAAAGTAGAGAACAATAAAGGAAATTGATTTTTTAATTAGCCACCGTGATATTTTAAATTAAAGGTTATTCAAAAAACAGTTATCATAGATATGTTACCCTCTCCTTAATCGCACGGGAACACGGTGCTTTAGCCACCGGCTATTACCCAAAGTCAATGTGACTGATGTTAGATATTATCGACAAGTACAATTTAATTTTCAGATTCCTTGGCCTCGTGTCTAAGGGCAAACTGTTGATAAAAATATGGTTAAATAGAAAAACACACATGTTCGTAATACAGAAACCTGGTTTTAATACTGCGAAGACTGGAAGCATATTGGCAGCAATGTTAACATGGAAGGCAATCGTAACAAGACAAATGGCTGCATCCTGCAGAGTCATAAATTCACTGCTGCTGATTTATGCTTGATATCTGTTTTCTATGCGAAAAATAATTCATAATGCTGCAAGATTCTTCCCTTTTACCCACGTGTACTATTTGCAAGCATGCAAATCATAACATTTGCACCCGACCCACCATTAGATCATTAATCTTTTTCCTCTCTTTAGCTTTTTAATTAATACATCTTATTCTATGTATCTTTCGAGCTCAAGGTCATGCCTGCATGGTTTATTCTCAGGGTAAACATGGTAGATTTAGATAACATGTTTTGCTGAAATACAGTAATTCTACTACTTAGTATCACACTTTGTAGTTGATAGAAGGTAAAACTTTGTAGATTGGGCTTTTTTGACCTTCTTACGGCTGAAGGGAAATGGATTTTATACTGTCATAATAATCTGCAAATAACAGCAACCAATAGTGCATAAATAATACCCCTACAGAGCAAAGTAATGGTATCTCAAAGTGCTAAAAAAGTATCATACAGTGTCCTTACAACATTGCTAAAGAAGAGTACTTACATATATTTGCCATAATGTTAATACATAATAGTGCTATAAAGTATCAGTGCTACTGTATGTAGTGTTTAAATAATACTTATACGCTCTGTATTTTTATGTGTTTGGTTTTTATTGTTTATTATAACCTATAAGAGATTTATATGCAAATGATTGATAGAATAATGTTTCAACAATTGAAAGGTGTAGTAGCTTTCCTATCAGTCATATTCAACTTTTTAACTCACTAAGGCACATTACTCGAGCGAGTAGTGCCTTAGCCGAGTATTTCCCCGCTCATCTCTAAAGATTCGGGGGCCGGCACAGGTGACAGGTGAGTTGCGGGGGGGAGGAAGGGAGAGAGAAATCTCCCCTCCGTTCCTCCCCGCTCTCTCCTGCTGCTCCCCGCCCCCCGCCAGCCCCCGAGTCTTTGGAGACGAGCGGGGAGATACTCGGCTAAGGCACTACTCGCTCGAGTAATGTGCCTTAGCGAGTATACTCGTTCATCTCTACTAGTGATGTACAGCATTCAGAATACTCGTACATATGGCTGTTTCACAATTCTTGACCGTCAACAGGGAACAGTTGGGTTTTGGTTTGCTAGGATAATGGTTGTCACCATGAGTTGGGGGGAGAATGGAGTGTGGGGGGGGGGGGGGTCTATCCACGTCATGTCCTGTATTTTTTTTTATAAAATCAGAATTCTTATAGTGTTTGGATATCTTGGGTTTTGTAATTTCCGTTGCCGTTCAGCACATTTGTTCTGTGTTGATTAAAAATCACTTTATAATTACATCTCAGTGAATAGGGAGTTATTGGGAAAGTCAGCATTTAATGTTCTGCTGCAGAATAAATACTCTCATTTTGCCATTTCTATCTTATTTACTGCAGCATGATCAAGCAAGTGCTTTACAATGGAATTAAAGGCGAAATAATACACATATGATTCACTTCTAACAAGCTGTTTGTGCTTGTTTTCAACCAAAACATGGAAAATGAACAAGATCTATGAGCTGTATTCATTAATCCCCTGGCAGGCGTCTCTGATTCATTATAGGCGTATAATATAAAGAGCATTCCTGCTTTGCTTTTCTAATAAAAAGTTCTATTTTCTGACATCAGAAAATTAATTAAGATTGGTTAACCCTTTTAGCATCATAAATGATTCAATCAAATTTGTGGGCACTTGAAAGCTATGGAACAAATATGTCCCTTGGTACTCGAAAGGTTAAGACTCTAACCATCATCCTTAGGGTGACTACCCACTAGCGTTTTTTTTTCCAATTGTCAATGGGACTTTCTAATGTTAAAAACGCAACGCAACTTGTGTTTTTGGTGTGTTGCATGTTTAATATTAGAAAGCTCCATTGACAAACGGAAAAAAAAATTGCTGCGAATTCGCAGAGGAAAAAAAATTTGCTAGTGGGTAGTCACCCTTAGGCCTTAGTCACACGGGCGTAAATACGCGCGTATATACGCGCATAAAAACCCACGGGCGTTTTTACGCGCGTATATACGCGCGTAAAAACGCACCTACAAAAGATAGAACATATTGGTGGCAATGGACATGGTCACGCGCGTATTTACGCCCGTGTGACTAAGGCCTTATTCAGGCTTTATTTACACAAGGATTTTATCACGGCGATTTTGGTGCGATAAAACTCAGGCCAAAAATCACGACCATCTGAAGTATTGGATTCCAATGCATTTGTTCAGATGGGCGATTTTGCATGTGTAGAATCGTCCGTCCCAAAAAAATAGCAGATATGGTCCCAATTCCACGCTGCCGGAAAAGATAGGACTTGTCCTATCTTTTGGCCCTAATTAGCCAATGGGAGCCGCCTGCAGGCAGAGGGGGAGGGAGTTGAGCATGACTAGCTCTGCTAAGCTCCTGCCCCATCTCCTCCTTTTGCCGACAGCTGGAAGGAGGCGGAGAGAGGGTGGGAAGGGAGGGGATGGGGCTGTTTTCTGAATGGGCAGGAAAACGGGAGTGGCAGCCCTGACTTGATAGTGGCTGCCTCTCGTGCATGCAATTTTCGGCCGCGATGCGGGTGGTCGACAATCGCAGCACCCATGTAAATAAAGCCACAAGCTGGTTAGCAATGGTTGATTAACTTGTCAAATCCGACTAATTGAGATCCATTCACTAATCGTCTCAAACTAGCCAATCACTGAAGGGTGATTTTTGCCCATTGGTCTATAAAGTTAGTCCTTCTGGGTGACAATAACTTAGTTTAAAATGACAATCCCTACCTTGATCTGTGACCTGAGATGGGCTCCTCCTGAAGGGCTACAAATGTATCGTCAATGCAAATGAGTGATGCTGTAATCATCTACAGCACCACCAATTGGAAGGTAGTTACCTTATAAGTCAATATTCATAGCTTTAATAGGCTTTGTTACATGAATAGGGATGCATGCAAAACCAGAATATTCCTGTACAGGTGTGGCGGCATTAATGAGGGAAGGCAGACTGGACAATTGACCAGGGCCTCTGCGTTTTAGATCTTCTGCCTGTTCATCTGCAGCGCTGCCCATCCTGAGGCAGCTACTGTAGCAAGCACTGTGTCAGTGTTGGGCTGGCAGCGGCGTACAGAAATCCGCAGATGATTCCAAGGATGGCAACGTCACCCCACACAGTCACTCACTCACTGTGCAGCTGGGGCTGGCCTTCCTACTCAAGTCCATTTATGACTGCACTAATGCAATGCCATCTTTTTGGCCCAGCCTCTTCTCCAGGCAGCCAAGGTGTGCGCCCCATGTCCCCACCTTGGAATTGACCCAATGTGTGTCAGAACACACAGAGATGCAGGGAGGTGCACACGACTGAGTGAGGTCACTCCTCAAAGAGAAGACTACTTCTTGGAGGACCAGGACCCTGACCAGCCAACAGGGAAAGTGCTGTTGAGTTATCTGTCAGAGAGGATTCAGACATCACCCAGTGGCTGCAGCTGGCAAATTTAAGCTCTAACAGTGTGCAGTAGGCTGGGGTCTTATAATTTTTTTAAATTATACTGGCAGCGGTCTGAGTCAGATCTGAGAACTGGAGAATGCTGCCCCTATGGGGCGTGACACACAGGTCTTTTATGGTTGTAGTTGTGCGTAAGTGTACCATGCTCTCAGCCCAATTTGGGTATCCTGGCTTGAACTCCGAGCACCATCGGTTCCTATAATGCTCAGAGTTCAGGTCAGAATAACTGCGGTCAGACCGGGACACCCATCTGTATTACGGACACATAAAAAGCTCCTTGATGCTCATTGTAATATAGTAACATAGTTTGTAAGGTCAAAGAAAGATGTATGTCCATCCAGCTCAGCCTATTTCCCCTGCAAAGTTGATCCAGAGGAAGGCAAAAAACCCCAATGAGGTAGAAGTAAATTTTTTCCACTTAAGGGAGAAAAACATTTCTTCTCAACTTCAATCTGGCGATCAGAATAATCCCTGGATCAACCACTCTCCTGAGGTAATTAGTAATTGCATTTTATGATACACATGTGCCTGAAAGTTTGTTTGTTTATTTCCTGTGCTTAGTTCCTTAGGCCTCGTTCACACAAGCGCTGTTTTAGCGCAATATAGGTGCGTGAAAAGATTGCATCTATTAGTAACAATGGTTTCCTATAGAAGTGTTCACATGAAGTAATTTTAGATGCGCTAAATACTCCAACCAATCAAAGATAGGACATGCGACTGCAAAGCTCACATATAAGGTCCGTGGTCTGAGAAAAGATAGGACCTGATGTATCTTTGGTGCGTGCTTTCTAAAGACTCCTATGGGAGCTAGATAAAGCGCACTATGCACCTCAGGGGTCTTTCACACAAGCGTATATCGGCCGCCGTTTTCACGGCCGGCCAATATACGCTACGATCTGATGCAGTGGATTCCAATTTATCAGACAATCACATGGCCGTATTCCCATGGCGTTAAAGCGTCTGGCCGGGCCAATATAGTACCGGGTGCTTTCACGCTGGATTGAAAAGATAGTCCTGGAACTATCTTTGTGCCCGGAACACGTCGGCTGCTGCATGGGCTCCTATGGGAGCCAATGACAGCGGCCGGAGAAGGGAGGTTGGAGGGAGTTTAGCAGCGTGACTGCTAAACTCCCTCCCTCTTCTCTCCTTCTCTCTCCTCCCCTCGGCTGTTTACAATGGGAGGGGGGGGCAGGGGTGGATCTAAGCTTTGCCCCTGTCCCGCCCCTTCAAATGCACACAGCCGGACAGGAGGAGAGAGGAGATGAGCCAAGAGGGAGGGGAGGCCCAACAGCATTGCGGGCTCGGCATGTATGTGCCAGGGGCCTGTGCCATTTGAACTGGCGCACAACGTTAGATTTGTGTGCCTGTTCATGCGTTTTTATGGCACCGGCGGGCGCACATAAAAACGCCTATGGCCGTGTGAAAGAGCCCGAAATGTGAGCCGATGACTGAATAATGACTGAATCGCTGACTTTTTGTTCATTATTCATTTTATGCAGGCATAAAACTCCTGGTTGACTCGTTCGCTTATCATTTGGTTTAAACAGCATTCGTTCAGTCCCTCTCATTCACTTATTCAGTGAATATGAAAGCCTGAGTGATTATCGTTTGAATAAGCTAACAATGTATTTGCCTGTCTGAACAGGCTGCATTAGAGCGGATGAGCGAGCAGTAAGGTTACTCACTCATTCACTTGTTCAAACGATAATCGGCTCGTCTAAAAGGACCCTTAGTTTAAGTGCTAATTGCTCAATTAGTTTAATTAGCCCTAGAGCATCTGGCCTCTATAAATGTAGACTCAGGGCTCCTTTACACGAGCGTATGCGTTTTTACGGTCACTCGCATGCGCTGTTAAATTGCGTGTATGAACAAAAGACACAATCAAGTCCTGAGCTTAATTAGTGTTTTCTTGTCCATTCACACGGCCGGGTGCGATGTATTAGCGAAAAAATACGCCACTGCCTGGAAAGCCCTTGCTTGGCATAAATCCTCAGAATTACTTCAAATGCCTAAAGAGTGGCACCTGTAACCTTTTCCCTGCGTTGGATGCTGCTAAACTCCCTCTCTTTTTTTACAGCTCCCATATGGAGTCGGCAATGTATCTCAGTCGAAAGATAGAGCAAGACCTATCTTTTCCAGCAGTGTATAATTTCACTCGACAATTTCAGTCACATATGTGCTATTTTTTCCGGCGCAATGTTTCTTACGTGCTGCAAAATCACCCATGTGAATGAATGTATTGGAATCCAATGCCTCAGATGGTCGCGATTTCCGGCCAGCGTGCAAAGCGCAGCTAAATAGCTGCATAAAAACGCTTGTGTTAATAAAGCCTAAGTATTGGGGGTGACGTGTCATTTGTTGGCAAAGTGTCATTTTTGGCTAATTGTGGAGACTGGTACATTATATACCCTACTTTACCAAATTGCATTTCAACACCATTACTATTGCTTCTATGTTCCTGTTATCTCTCTGCTTCACAACTAACAACCAGTGTCCACCTTCAGTGACCTCCATCTACCTCTCTGATCCAGTTACCATTCACTGTTCACCCTCCCCTCTCTCCTTTAAAGGGGTTGTCCCGCGCCGAAACGGGTTTTTTTTTTTCAACCCCCCCCCCGTTCGGCGAGAGACAACCCCGATGCAGGGGTTAAAAAAGAACACCGTAGAGTGCTTACCTGAATCCCCGCGCTCCGGTGACTTCTTACTTACCTGCTGAAGATGGCCGCCGGGATCCTCTCCCTCGGTGGACCGCAGGGCTTCTGTGCGGTCCATTGCCGATTCCAGCCTCCTGATTGGCTGGAATCGGCATGTGACGGGGCGGAGCTACACGGAGCTACACGGAGCCCCATTCAGAAAAGAAGAAGACCCGGACTGCGCAAGCGCAGCTAATTTGGCCATTAGACGGCGAAAATTAGTCGGCTCCATGGAAACGAGGACGCCAGCAACGGAACAGGTAAGTGAAAAACTTCTTATAACTTCTGTATGGCTCATAATTAATGCACAATGTACATTACAAAGTGCATTAATATGGCCATACAGAAGTGCATAGACCCACTTGCTGCCGCGGGACAACCCCTTTAAATGTGCACTCTGGAGCTGTCAGTCATGGTGCGGTAAGCTCCCCCTTTCCTTGTAGTCTTCACTGTCCCCGATCTCTTATTTCTCTTGTCCTGATCTGGCTGCTCAGCACTATAATAAATCTCTTCAAATTGTACTGGATGAAGCGATGCCCCCATGCTCTGACCCTCCCGATGCAGACTGCCAGAACCCAGGCTGACACCCCAAATGGGTTTCCTTCAGCAGTGCTCTAGATGTGCCAAAAGCATGTGGAGAAAATGACAAACGTCTGCAGATTTCCTCTACTACAAATTCGTGCTCAGAACATACAACTATGCCCTTCACCATGCCAAGCAAACCTATTTCACCTCTCTCATCTCCTCACTATTCCATAACCCAAAAAGACTCTGAAATTTTTCACTCTCTACTCAGCCCTAAAATACAGCTCCCTATGATGGATCTCAGTGCTGAAGGTCTGCAGCCTATTTAAAAGAGAAAATTGACAACACCCGCCTGTAAATTACTTCCCTGTCCTCGATTAGCTCTCATCCCCTTCTCTTCTGCACCTCCTGGAGTTCACTATAAGCATTTGACTCAGCAACAGAAAAATTCTTCAGGCTTCTCTCTTTTTCTCATCCTACTACTTGCATTAATAACTCTATTCCCTTACACCTCATAAGTCTCTCTCCCCGACTGTGACCAGTCACCTGACAACAATGCCTAACCTCACTCTTTCTTCTGGTATCCTTCTCTCCTCCTTTAAACATGCCGTCATATCCCCACTACTAAAGAAACTGTCTCTTGACTTATCCTGTGCGCTCAACTACCTCACCTGTCTTTAATCTCCTCTTCATCTCCAAACTCCTGTAAAGTCTGGTCTACTTTCGCCTTATAAGCTATCTCTAAAAAGACTCTCTTCTGATCCTTCACAGTCTAGCTTTTCCTCTCCACATTCTACAGAAACCTCTAAAGTGTCAAACGATCTTCTGACTGCTAAATCAAGTGGTGGCCACTCTCTACTGATGCTCTTGGGTCTCTCTGCGGCATCTGACATAGGTCATCAGATGCTTCTCAATATGCTCTGCACTATTGGCCTTAAGGATACTGCGCTCCCCTGGTTTTCCTCTAACCTCACTGACTGCTCATTCAGTGTCTCATTTACTGGCTCTACCTCTTCTCTTTCCCTTGCTTTTGGCGCTCCACAAGGTTTGGTCCTCAGCCCTCTCCTTTTTCTGATCTATATGGCCCCAACAGGACAAACTATCAGTAGATTTGGGTTTTGTAACCATTTCTATGATAACGATACCCAATTATATACTTTTTTCACCCACTTTTTTTCCCGTAAAAGTAGCAAGGGCGGTGCAAAAAGACAAAAAGTCACAAATTTCTGTGCAAATTCCCACTTGCACAAAAATAAAGACATTTTTTATGCCGGAAACTGTCCAGAAAGCTTTTGCGAATGTCCCACAATGTATTTTCAATGCAGATCATTTCAGAGGATTTACATGCGGACTTTAGCCTCATACAATGTGGCTAATCTGCATGCAGTAGACCCGTGAATCAACGTCCGGATGTTACACATGACTTCTTTTTCCACAACAGAATTTGAAATCTGCACTCAGGGAAAATTATGGTGTGGATTCCTATTCAAACACATTTGATGAGGAATCAGTCGGCATTTTACGCACATTCTGCATCAAATCCTGTCTGAAAAGGGCCTAACAATCTTAAGTAAGGGCTTATTTAGATGTTGGCTGAACATGACTGTGTTGGTAGAATATTTCACAATTTGGGGCCCACATTTTTTGTAAAACTATCCCTGTGTACTGGCAGACTCATTAGTGCCAAGTAGGGTTCTGGTTTGCTAGGTGAGAGGCCATTCATGTGACTCTGGGGGGCAGAGGTATAACTTGAAGCTCCCGGGCCCCAATGCAAAATCTGTAACAGGGCCCCAAAAATAATGCTTTATTCATAGTACTGGGTTCCCTATATGGAGAAGACAGGCCTTATGGGCCCTCTAATGCTCCTGGGTCCGGGTGCAACGGCATCCCCTGTATCCCCTATAGTTACGCCCCTGCTGGGGGGGGTAATGTTTCTCTTTGTGGAAAACACAGCAGGAAAGGGCACTGTAATGGTGTAGGGAGAATTTTGAGCCATGCCATCCTATTGACCACTGTATTCTAGCAGATTGGACATATATAGATATCAATATTTAAAAACTTCATATATTGACTACGCAATCAGTGGGCTAAACGGAAATGCAAAATATATCTTGATATTAATAGCTGCTTGCTTTCGACCAAATACCTCAGCTATACTATACATTTACTGTATAATCTATGCCATTTCAGTGCGGTAACACAGTTACATGCTGCGAAGGCCCCGCAGCAGTTTTAATGTGGTTATTTTTTTCTAATTTGGGATGTTTGTATTTTACTGAACTAGTTTAACCTTTGATTTTTAATAAATTATTAATTTATCAAGACACTTAGAGAGCCGGCCTCCTCTCTTGTATATAATCACAGTGTTGGGTGTGTGGATACCCCATCGTGCTGTGCACTCAGAGTCTTGATTATCCTTCCGGGAATTGTGGTGAGCAGCCTGCTACTTTATATTACAGTTTGAATATATATTTTTAATATATCTGTGAGCAACTTTTACCCTGAATTTCTGTTTCTGAGGTGACTTAATGGCTAGCATGCTGGGTTAGTAGAGTCAAAGAAAATCAATGTTGTAAAGGTTTATATAAAGCTAGGGATAAATAATTTTATTGCAGCTAAGCCGCATAGACATGGCTGTTTTTCCCAACTCATACAAGTTTTTATTTGCGCAGAGCCGTAACACTCTAGGGTACCCATTGCATTTTATGGGAACCCTACTCTATTTCTCTATGCCTTGGGCTTCATATATATGGCATAGAGTGACAGGTCGAAAAAGACAATAGGCCCTGGGATGTTCCCTAAACTTTGACCCTACTTTCCAACGTTGCCCTGCCGCACCATTTTTATAGTCAAGACCACTTTTCTATGCTAACATTAACAATTATGAACGTTCCCCTCATCAAAGGGTTTTGTCCCTACACATTGACAGTGTCTAACCATCACTGACATTATCCAACTCTGTAAGGACACATAAAAAAATAAATCTTGTTATTTGTATAGCGCCAACTTATTCTGCAGCGCTTTCAGGTAATTTATTACCCCCCAGCAAGCTGGGTACTCATTTTACCGCCCCCGGAAAGATGGAAGGCTGAGTCAACCTTGAGCTGGCCACCTGAACCATGTGGGGATTGAACCCACAACCTTCAGGTCGCAAGTGAGAGCTTAGGTCTGCATTTCTGCTACCTTTGCACTCTGCACCCCCCAAGGCTGTATACTTTTTGTCAAAAACTGTACAAGTATTTATTAAAAGAGACATGTTTAGAAGAGGTGCCTGGTCATCTATAAATCTAGTGACTCACTGGTGACATCTCTGGTTGGAGTCATTTTCTTTACTTTTTTTTTTCATCCGGCCCAGACAGCTATGATGACTTCTAATGACCGCAGATTTTGATGGTGAGACATATTTAGCCCCTTGCTTCTGCAACCATTCCCAGCCTCTTTAGCATCACAAATTAGTACAAACTCCAATAATCCTTTGGTGTGTCTCATTGACCAAGTTTTTCTTAGTTTTTCTAGCATTACATTTCCAATCCTTAGGTCTTATTCAGACGACTTTACGTGCAAAAACACTTGCCGCAACACAACATTTGTGCGCATGTCTGTGGATAGTACTATACTTTTGGCACACACAAAGCCAGTTCACATGCAACACACCCTGTAATGGATTAAAAGGCTATTTAGCCTAGTGAGGTCCAGATATGGTCTGTTCCCCCTGCATTTTGCACAGTGTTTCTCACTTCCCATTCCGTATTTGCACACCTCCTTCAATGGCGGCCCTTGCTGTGCAAAACGCAGAAAGGTAGCATGCAAAATACACTCATGAAAACGAACCCATTGAAATGTTTTTACTTGCGCAAATACCTGTACAAACACGGCCGTGTGAAAAAACTCTTAATCTTGCAGCCAGAACTCAGCATGGTAACCAGTTGACTGAATTTTGCTAAAACCATGGTTGAATATTTTGAGGGCAGCATAATGAATGTGATACTTTTCATCACTGGAGCGAAACACCTTTCCGGATAGTGACAATAGCAGAGCACTGTTACACTGTGACAAATAGACCTCCTAGTGGAACATTGTTAGAAGCAGGATATGTGTACGCTGGGTCATTAACTGCTTATGTAATTGTTAGTAGTTCATTCAGTTGTGTTGCGTTTGTCTACATGACTAGTTCCCTGATAAGCATCAAATTATTTTCTTCCCACTGTCTATGGGGCAGAAACAGCAGTGAGGCATGCCCTGATATGTAAATGGACACTTCTTAGCTCAATCATACGAATAGATCACAGTTTATACAATGGTCATCCAAATGACAGTGCAGTAAATGGATTACTCAGTGTTGTAAAATATTAGCAATCACATGACATCATAGTAGTTGTAGGTTCTGGGTTCTAATTTAAAATGTATAACAGATCCCCACCTACCATGTGCTGTTTATAACACTTGTGTCCTCTTATGTGGCAGAGGTGATTTGGGGTCCTTTTGAGCACAAGGGCTTGGCTGTGACTATTACCTCTGTTTCCCTTCTAGCTACACCCATACTACAGTACATGCATTGTAGAATTTGGGTAGTATTGGGCCCCAAAGAGTAGTGGATTCTACAGTACTGTATATGGAACTTTAGTTGCAGCATTCATCACCTAAATGTAACCCTTTACCTACCAGCAATTTTTCGGTTTTCGTTTTTTACATCTCCGCGTTCCAAGAGTAATAACTTTTATATCTTTCAGTCGACTTAGCTGTGTGAACACTTGTTTTTTGTGGAATGAGTTGCATTTTTTAACAGTACCATGTAATGTATTGGTCTTGGATAATATTTAAACATTTTCTTGGAATGTAATGAAAAAAAATGCAAATACCCCTTTTTCCAGAGTGTTTTGCCTTTGCAGCTTTAATGGTGCAGTAAAAATGACATGTTAATTTCATATGGGTCAGTACCATTATGGCAATACTATGCTTATATATATTTTTTTGTTTCACTAAAAAAACAAAAACAACTAAAGACCCTCATATTAAAAAGAAAAATGCTTCATGTCATCATACTCAGAGCCCCATAACTGTTTAAATTCTTCATCGATAGGAGTGTTAGCACGTTTTTGTGGGGTGAGCTGTTCTTTTTATTGCTACTAGTGTTGTACATGCATGACTTTGTGATCACTTTTCATTCAATTTTTATTGGAAGATGGGGTGACTAAAAAACCTGGCCATTCGGCCGATCGCGGCTATTAACCCTTTAAATGCCGCTGTCAGTTCTGACAGCAGCATTTAAATCCCCCGATTGCTGTTCGGGGGTCCAGTACGCCCCCCCCCCCCCCCGTGGTGAGATTGGGGGAGCCGTGCAGATGTCATGGTTGCCGGGGGCTTTCTGAAAGCCCTAGGGCTGCCTTGAGAGACTGCCTATCAAGCCATCCCCGTGGGGTGGCTTGATAGGCTGCCTGTCAGAATGCAGTATGACGTAATGCTATAGCATGCTATCCTGAGGGTAGGTCATCAATAGTATTTTCCCTGGAAAATCTCTTTAAGCAAAAATACCCATCATGCCCTTAACTAAGTAATAATGCCCCTCATGCTCTAAGTTAAATTATATTGCTCCTTGTAGCCTCAAATTAGTAATAATATCCCACATGCTTTGAATAGAATAAGGACCATCGTGGCCTAATCTAAATAATAATGCCCGTGGTACTCTTTATACATTAAAATAAAAAAGATATACTCACCAGTACCACTGATCCAGCTCCGAGCCATCTAATTCGGCGGACTGAGAACTTCCTAGTAGAGTGATCACATGATCGCTATGGCCATTTTCCATCCTCACTAACACTGAGGCCAAACCTCAGCCTCGGTGATCATGTGACTAGAAAGTTCTCAGATAGGCAGTGTCCACTTAAATGGCTGGAACCTGGAACAGAAATATAGGTGGGTAAATCTGATTTTTATTTTAGCACACATCCAGAGTAAATTTTTTTTTTAAAGTTGGCCTCTGCACTGGCCTCAGGACTTAACCAGCCCTCTGGGATTTTTCCCAGTTGGTTAAATGGCCAGTCCAACCTTGCCTATGAAAGGTCGGTGTTGTATTACAGAGGAGAAGAAATGCTGCCAGGAGAAATTATCTACTTCATAGCATAGCACAGTTATTTTCTTTGGATTTTGTATCAGAGAGGAAATAAACCTTGCTGAAGAGAAGAGTAAGGTCCCAATCAGATGGGCGTATTTTTTGGACCTGTGCTGTTCATGTATTCCATGGACAGCACATAGACCCATAACAGCCAATGATGCTGTTCACATAGCCAATTTTTTGCATCAGTAGTTCATGTGTGGAGTCTGTGAACATTGTATAGCATAAGGATGGGTGTCTCTGTGCTTTCCAATGTGTTTTGTGCCTGATTTTCATAGGCTTCAAGTGGACATGGTCATGTGACCACATAAGATGTTTACATCTAATTTTTCCCCTTTATTCAAGATCCACATCAACAAATGTTTCCAACATAAGTGTCCAACATGTCCATGAGGAATAAACAACATATGAGGTTCATTCAAATTCTAAGGTCTCCATATTTCTTTCCTCGTGAATGGGAGCAGATTTGGAAGACACGGGCATTCTTCAGGGATGAGTGAGACAGATAGCTGCATCGTCCAGTGCACAGAACCCACATGACAGCAATACATGTAATGATCTGTGTTTCTTCACTTGAGTGGAATGACACCCATCGACGTTCATCTTCAGTTGAGTGAGACATGCGGGGAATGTGTCATGGACGTGAAAAATGTGGGTTTGTGGATGCTACAATTAAAAGAAGGCTGAACATTGTGTGAGAACAAATTAAAGGGGCCTTGGTCATGCACCAGCTGGTCCGACAACATGATTGTGCGAATGGAGCAAGTGGTTACAGACTGACTGTCAAAGAGATCGCATGCAAAGTTGGCATTTCCATAAGATCTGTGCACACCATCTTGCGTGAAGACCTGAAGATGCAAAAATCAAGCTGCTTTAGAATTCTCCCCGCTGTCATCTCCCTGCTCGACTTTCAAATCCCCTGCCGTCAGTGCTGTGTAAGTAAGCACTGTGATTGGATCAAGCGCCAGCTGTGATTGGCTGGCGGTCAATCCAATCACAGCACTTACTTATACAGCACTGACAGAGCCAAGCAGAGAGGACAGCGGGGGATGACAGCGGGGAGAATTCAAGCAGCTTGTTGCACAGACACAGACGCCGGCCGGGAGGTGAGTATGGAGGGTTTTTTTTTCACCTAGTATATGCTCGAATATAGCTCGGCTTATACTCGAGTCAATAGGTTTTCCCAGTTTTTTGTGGTGAAACTTATTGCCTCGGCTTATACTCGGGTCGGCTAATACTCGAGTATATATGGTAATTTGCATAGCTCCAACTTATTTCTTAGCGCTTTTAGGTAATTTATTTATTACCCCCCACCAAGCTGGGTACTCATTTTAGGGATCTCGGAAGGATGGAAGGCTGAGTCAACCTTGAGCCAGCTACCTGAACCAAGTGGAGATTGAACTTGCAACCTTGAGGTCGTGAGCGAGAGCTCACCATATATATATGTGATATATACAGTATGTTCACCATTTATATCAGGAGCATGCCCCTCAAAAAACGCTGAAAGAACTAATATGAGACAGACTGGTTGCCTGATATCCTTGCCTGAATGACTGGTTGTTAGGCAGTGTTTCCCTAGCAACCAGCCTGTCAGGAATCACAGCTTCAAGCTGAATTGGCACTATGATGAAACCAGAGAAGAAAGGAGGCAGCTTGGCAGCAGTCTCTCCATGCCGTCCTCCATCTAAGCCTGGAATATTAATCAAAATTTTCTAAAAATACATTTTGGTGGAGAATCACTTTAATACCATGACATTAGCTTAATAGCAGATGCAGCAAGAATCTGTCATTAATTCTGCACTGTACAGGCTCAAGTTTTAAATCTGTCAGTGCTCATTTATAGCCGGCGTGCTATTATTTTTCTTTCCATCGCTCATTATGTATCAGTAAAATTTAATATATAACTGCAAACTATGTAGTTGAAAAATACACATCAAAATATGTTTTATGGGGACTATGAAAAAATCTCCAAAATAGCATTCAATGCATAATTCAAAAATTTGCCATTTTCTAATATAGTTTGTATAATCCCTTGTAGTTTTCAAAATCTCTGTTTGTTGTCAATGAATACAAACCTTCTTGCTTATATTTGGAGGGCTAAAATCTGTAATGTATCAGTATGTAATGAGCTGGGCACTCTCTTTGACAGACATGTCCCCAATCTATGAAACTGCTATATGATCATTATATGACCAAGAGAGGTTTTCATCCTCTGGGAGATCCTAAACAATGACAGCAAGCAGAGATCTGGCAAGACATTGATAGGTCTCACTATATGATAAAGTATCCTAAAATGAATACACCTTATTAAGGGGGTCTTCCAGTAATATGAAGTAACATAATATATTATGTAATATACTATAAGTAGTTATAGTACCATGATGTGCCAAAAGTCATGGGAGAGCAGTATGAAAACTGATTATGAAGTGGCTTTACCTCAGGTGAGAAAGCCCATACCTGTATAAGTTGTGAGGTGTCATCTTGTGAGTGAGGTTGAACACTGGACTTCATGCTCATGGTAAAATGATGTGAATTATCGGATTTTTTAAAGAGGCGTGATAGCGGGTGCCAGACGGATGGGATATTTCATTTCTGAAGTGGTGCTGACATTTAACATTCTCCAATCTAAAGTGTCATGTGTGTACTGGGAAAACGTCATTGAAGGCATTACTACCCACAGTGGACAGCGCAGTGGTGCTTAATGGTCACGACCGGCAACATTTAGCTAGAATTGTCCATGTGAACACAGAAGCGACTCTGGCAGAAATCACATCCACATTAAATACAGGAGCCCCCACACGCATATCTCGCAGGTCAGTGTAGCGTTCTTTATCTTCCATGGGATATGGGAGCGGAAGACCCACCAGAGTGCCTCTGTTAATACCAGGACACCAAACACAGTGCCTCGCCTGGGCTCACACATTGTGGTGTGGTCCATTGAGTACCAATTGTTTTGGACTAATTGTAGTCCCCATGAAGCCATGAACCCCATTTGTTAACTAGGCAGTGTGTAGGCTGATGGTGATTCCATACTGGTGTGGGATGTGTTCCCATGACATGCATTGGGTCCACTGATCCACCTAAACACGTCATTGACCAGTGTCCGTTACATTTCACTGCTTGTTAACCATTTGCAGCCCACCATAGACTTCATGTACTCCCACAATGATGGGATATTCCAGCAAGATAATGCACCATTCTATTAGGCCCAAGTTGTCCAGAATTGGTTCAAAGAGTATTCTGGAAAGTTCCTACGAATGGTGTGGGCTGCACGTTTGCCCAGCATGAGCCCA
Source organism: Eleutherodactylus coqui (assembly GCF_035609145.1). NCBI lineage: Eukaryota > Metazoa > Chordata > Amphibia > Anura > Eleutherodactylidae > Eleutherodactylus > Eleutherodactylus coqui. The sequence goes on from NC_089844.1 coordinate 113,793,103, forward strand.
ATTGAACATTTATAGGATATGGCAGAGAGACCAATTCACACCTATAAATACCACAGAGCTATGGGTATCCCAACAGCATGGCTTGACATACTTCCAGACATTTTCCGTCCACTTTTGGAATTGATGCCATGTTGAGTTTCTGCCAGGCTCGAGGTGATCCTACATGATATTAGTTTCTGTCCTTTGACCTTGGCCTGTCAGAGCAGGGTCAGCCTTAGGGTTGTGTGACGGGCGTGCGACTGCACAGGGTGCATCATCCTATGAAGATGGTGCTGATGTCCTGTGCGTACTCACAACATCATAGTGGATAGAAGCAGCAGTAGCAGTGTACACATGAGCCACCAGCACTCCCTCCATCTCCTTGAGCTCAGGGCACAGAGGGGACTTACTTGTTATAAGGTCTGCACTCCACATAGCCTGAGAGGGAGGAACACTAAGTGAGAGCTTCTCTGATTGGTTTAAGCAGCAGCCAGTCTGCTGCTCCACCACAGAAGCAGCTCTGCTCTTCATCATCTCCCAAGCTCATGATAAGGACATTGTGCTGACTTGGGGTCATGACACTGAAGAGTGCATGACCTATGAAGAATGCTACTTGCTCCAGTGCCTCTGCTTATCAGCTGCCAGGCCCCTCCCTTGCTGTCTCTGATGTGAGTGAAGAAAGCTCTCCAGAGAAGGGGCGATTGGATTGGCTAATGTGTGTGACTGAGTAGCGGCAGTGTGTATGTATGTGTAAGGCCTGTGTCACATGAGCATATGCGTATTTGCATGGAAATCTGTGCTGAGTTTTTTCTCATCAGCGTTGCGTATTTGCATGCACTACAGGGTTTTTTACTGTACTTTTTGCATGCACAAGTCATGTGCAATTCTACTTGCAAAAAAAATTACTGAGTTCTAGATGCGCTCTTTTTCTATGCAAATGCGCAGAAAAATAGAGCATGCTGCGTTTTTGTTTTTTTGCGCAACGCTATTCCGCGCATAATATATGCACTTGTGAACAATCCCATTGGAATCAATGGGTTCTATTTTCTTGCCACTCACTGTACTCAGAGTACTGAAGCCACTCAGGGGAGGAGTGAAGAAACACTGTTATGCAAGGGGTTTAGCACATTAGATACTCAGAGCAGCTGGCGTGAGTGTGTATTACTGAATTTAACCCCTTCCACCCACCAGAATTTTAGAAGCGGGGCCATATAGTGCCCCCTCATCTTAGTGGAACCATTCTCCCTGTGCAGTCGCACAGATCGCAAACCCCAAACGCTGGCCCTGGTTCTAGCAGTCAGAGCCCCACCAATCAGATCGTTATCTTCTATCCTATAAATAGGGAATAACCTTATATTACCGGAATACCGTGATACTGGAACTCCTCTTTAGATTAAAAGTTATACATACTCCAGCATTACATATTCTGACATGGAACATAATATTTCAGTGTAGCCTGATCTTTCTCATTAATATGAGGAAACATTTCAACTAGAGATGAGCGAACGTACTCGTCCGAGCTTGATACTCGTTCGAGTATTAGCGTGTTCGAGATGCTCGTTACTCGAGGCGAGCACCACGCGATGTTCGAGTTACTTTCACTTTCATCTCTGAGACATTAGCGCGCTTTTCTGGCCAATTGAAAGACAGGGAAGGCATTACAACTTCCCCCTGCGATGTTCAAGCCCTATACCACCCCCCTGCAGTGAGTAGCTGGCGAGATCAGGTGTCACCCGAGTATTTAAATCGGCCCCTCCCGCAGCTCGCCACAGATGCATTCTGACATAGATCAGGGAAAGTGCTGCTGATGCTGGAGCTGCTATAGGGAGAGTGTTAGAAGTTATTTTAGGCTTCAAGAACCCCAACGGTCCTTCTTAGGGCCACATCTGACCGTGTGCAGTACTGTTGAGGCTGCTGTGAGCAGTGTTGCACTTTTTTTTTTTTTTGTATATCGGCCGTGCAGAGCATTGCGTCCTCAGTCTGCAGTAATTTTGCATAGTATAGGGCCAGTAGTGGTGAGGCAGGGACAGTGGGAAAGGTGAAAGAGATATACTGTCTATATAGGCAGTGGGCTTTTTCCCAAAAATTTGGGGAAAAAAAATCTATTTGGGCTGCCTGTGACCGTCCTCAGTGTACTGCATCTCTGCTGGGGGTACTAGTCCTAATTAAGACGCAGCTAAGTGTTACAGCAGGCTTGCGCAAAATTCTTTCCTGGCTCTGCGTTGCCCGTTACATCACCACCGTCATCCCGTCCAGAGGGAAACAGTATGCATATATACGCTGCCTACAGTAACTGTCTGCTGTCTCAGCTCAGCCTTTAAAAAAATAGAAGCAAAACACTTAAGGCCTACTAGTGGCCTTTGGACACTTGACTGCTTCTACGCTGTGAATTCCACTAGCTCAGTCATATGCACCTACGTCTCACTACAGGCTTGCGCAAAATTCTTTCCTGGCTCTGTTGTGCGTTCCGTAAGCGAAGTCAGCTTCCAACCACAGGCCAATAAGCGGCACATTTAATTACAGCGTTCTGTTTCTGCACTACTGGTAATACACCATGCTGAGGGGTAGGGGTAGGCCTAGAGGACGTGGACGCGGGCGAGGACGCAGAGGCCCAAGTCAGGGTGTGGGCACAGGCCGAGCTTCTGATCCAGGTGTATCGCAGCCGACTGCTGCGGGATTAGGAGAGAGGCACGTTTCTGGCGTCCCCACATTCATCTCACAATTAATGGGTCCACGCGGTAGACCTTTATTAGAAAATGAGCAGCGTGAGCAGGTCCTGTCGTGGATGGCAGAAAGTGCATCCAGCAATCTATCGACCACCCAGAGTTCTGCGCCGTCCACTGCTGCAACTCTGAATCCTCTGGCTGCTGCTCCTCCTTCCTCCCAGCCTCCTCACTCCATTACAATGACACATTCTGAGGAGCAGGCAGACTCCCAGGAACTGTTCTCGGGCCCCTGCCCAGAATGGGCAGCAATGGTTCCTATCCCACCGGAGGAGTTTGTCGTGACCGATGCCCAACCTTTGGAAAGTTCCTGGGGTACGGGGGATGAGGCTGGGGACTTCCGGCAACTGTCTCAAGAGCTTTCAGTGGGTGAGGAGGACGACGACGATGAGACACAGTTGTCTATCAGTCAGGTAGTAGTAATTGCAGTAAGTCCGAGGGAGGAGCGCACAGAGGATTCAGAGGAAGAGCAGCAGGATGATGAGGTGACTGACCCCACCTGATTTGCTAAGCCTACTGAGGACAGGTCTTCAGAGGGGGAGGCAAGTGCAGCAGCAGGGCAGGTTGGAAGAGGCAGTGCGGTGGCCAGGGGTAGAGGCAGGGCCAGACCGAATAATCCACCAACTGTTTCCCAAAGCGCCCCCTCGCACCATGCCACCCTGCAGAGGCCGAGGTGCTCAAAGGTCTGGCAGTTTATCCCTGAGAGTGCAGACGACCGACGAACAGTGGTGTGCAACCTTTGTCGCGCCAAAATCAGCCGGGGAGCCACGACTACCAGCTTCACCACCACCAGCATGCGCAGACATATGATGGCCAAGCACCCCACAAGGTGGGACGAAGGCCGTTCAGCGCCTCCGGTTTGCACCACTGCCTCTCCCCCTGTGCCCCAACCTGCCACTGAGATCCAACACCCCTCTCAGGACACAGGCACTACCGTCTCCTGGCCTGCACCCACACCCTCACCTACGCTGTCCTCGGCCCCATCCACCAATGTCTCTCAACGCACCGTCCAGCCGTCGCTAGCGCAAGTGTTGGAGCGCAAGCGCAAGTACGACGCCACGCACCCGCACGCTCAAGCGTTAAACGTGCACATAGCCAAATTGATCAGCCTAGAGATGCTGCCGTATAGGCTTGTGGAAATAGAGGCTTTCAAAAGCATGATAGCGGCGGCGGCCCCGCGCTACTCGGTTCCCAGTCGCCACTACTTTTCCCGATGTGCCGTCCCAGCCCTGCACGACCACGTCTTCCGCAACATTGTACGCGCCCTCACCAACGCGGTTACTGCCAAGGTTCACTTAACAACGGACACGTGGACAAACACAGGCGGGCAGGGACACTATATCTCCCTGACGGCACATTGGGTGAATTTAGTGGAGGCTGGGACCGAGTCAGAGCCTGGGACTGCTCACGTCCTACCCACCCCCAGAATTGCGGGGCCCAGCTCGGTGGTGGTATCTGCGGCGGTGTATGCTTCCTACACTAAACCACCCTCCTCCTCCTACGCAACCTCTGTCTCGCAATCAAGATGTGTCAGCAGCAGCACGTCGCCAGCAGTCGGTGTCGCGCGGCGTGGCAGCACAGCGGTGGGCAAGCGTCAGCAGGCCGTGCTGAAACTACTCAGCTTAGGAGAGAAGAGGCACACGGCCCACGAACTGCTGCAGGGTCTGACAGAGCAGACCGACCGCTGGCTTGCGCCGCTGAGCCTCCAACTGGGCATGGTCGTGTGTGACAACGGCCGTAACCTGGTGGCAGCTCTGCAGCTCGGCAGCCTCACGCACGTGCCATGCCTGGCCCACGTCTTTAATGTGGTGGTTCAGCGCTTTCTGAAAAGCTACCCACGCTTGTCAGACCTGCTCGGAAAGGTGTGCCGGCTCTGCGCACATTTCTGCAAGTCCCACACGGACGCTGCCACCCTGCGCACCCTGCAACATCGGTTTAATCTGCCAGTGCACCGACTGCCGTGCGACGTGCCCACACGGTGGAACTCTACGCTCCACATCTTGGCCAGGCTCTATGAGCAGCGTAGAGCTATAGTGGAATAACAACTCCAACATGGGCGGCGTAGTGGGAGTCAGCCTCCTCAATTCTTTACAGAAGAGTGGGCCTGGTTGGCAGACATCTGCCAGGTCCTTGGAAACTTTGAGGAGTCTACCCAGATGGTGAGCGGCGATGCTGCAATCATTAGCGTCACCATTCCTCTGCTATGCTTCTTGAGAAGTTCCCTGCAAAGAATAAAGGCAGACGCTTTGCGCTCGGAAATGGAGGCGGGGGAAGACAGTATGTCGCTGGATAGTCAGAGCACCCTCCTGTCTATATCTCAGCGCGTTGAGGAGGAGGTGGAGGAGCATGAGGAGGAGGGGGAAGAGACAGCTTGGCCCACTGCTGAGGGTACCCATGCTGCTTGCCTGTCATCCTTTCAGCGTGTATGGCCTGAGGAGGAGGAGGAACCTGAAAGTGATCTTCCTAGTGAGGATAGCCATGTGTTGCGTACAGGTACCCTGGCACACATGGCTGACTTCATGTTAGGATGCCTTTCTCGTGACCCTCGCGTTACACGCATTCTGGCCACTACGGATTACTGGGTGTACACACTTCTCGACCCACGGTATAAGGAGAACCTTTCCACTCTCATACCCGAAGAGGAAAGGGGTTCGAGAGTGATGCTATACCACAGGACCCTGGCGGACAAGCTGATGGTAAAATTCCCATCCGACAGCGCTAGTGGCCAAAGGCGCAGTTCTGAGGGCCAGGTAGCAGGGGAGGGGCGGAGATCAGGCAGCATGTACAGCACAGGCAGGGGAACACTCTCTAAGGCCTTTGACAGCTTTCTGGCTCCCCAGCAAGACTGTGTCACCGCTCCCCAGTCAAGGCTGAGTCGGCGGGAGCACTGTAAAAGGATGGTGAGGGAGTACGTAGCTGATCGCACGACCGTCCTCCATGACGCCTCTGCTCCCTACAACTACTGGGTATCCAAGCTGGACACGTGGCCTGAACTCGCGCTGTATGCCCTGGAGGTGCTTGCTTGTCCTGCGGCTAGCGTCTTGTCAGAGAGGGTGTTTAGTGTGGCTGGGGGAATCATCACGGATAAGCGTACCCGCCTGTCAACCAACACTGCTGACAGGCTTACACTCATCAAGATGAACAAAGCCTGGATTTCCCCAGACTTCTTTTCTCCACCAGCGGACAGCAGCGGTACCTATACAATACGCAGGCTGCACCCGCGGATGGAAGAATCGTTCTCTATCACCATCAAAAACGGGGACCTTTTAGCTTCATCAATCTGTGTATTATATTCCTCCTCCTCCTCCTGCTCCTCCTCCTGAAACCTCACGTAATCACGCCGAACGGGCAATTTTTCTTAGGCCCACAAGGCTCAGTCATATAATTTTTGTAAACAATTTTTATACATTTCAATGCTCATTTAGGCCGCCTGCACACGAGCGTTCCGGATTCCACTCGCGGATTTTCACGCGCGTATGGTACCTAAATGTGCTTGCGGATAGGTGCGGATGCGTGAAAAATCACGCGCGGATATACGCGGATGTGTTGCGGAAAAAAACGCGCAGAAAAATCCGGAAGACACCCTTATTGTAAACCCAACCCCTAGAGAACTGCCCATTCCCTGGAAAACAGCTTAAAAACCAACACCCAGACTCCGTTCTGTCCCTCTTGCTTGTGTGAGCACTGTTAAATTATTCTGGCAACATGCTTTCACCCGGTGAGCAGATGTCTTTGTGGGCATGGTTGATCCATGTAACTTTTTTCGGACGTACTGCGGTAACGGAGGAGGAAGAGCCCCCCAGGAAAAAAAGGAGGTACTGGGTGCACCCTGGCTGGTGTCTGCTGGCTGCTCTCTGGTAGATGAGGGGACTGAAAGGACAGATCTGCAGTTGAAATTTGCCTGTGAAGCTCTGTGCTGTGTGTTGGGACGCCTCCTACCATGCCTACTTCCTGTAGTCATAGCAACCAGTGACTCCATCCGCAGCTGCACTCCGGATGTACTGCGTGAAAAAACGCACCCATTCACTTGTATTGGAGGCTTCACGCGCATGATCCGACCAAAATTAGAACAGGTCGCAGATTTTTTCACTCGCGTGAAAAAACGCGATACACATCCGTCCGTCTGGGGACAACTGCGGATCCTCATAGGAGTATATTGGCTGCGGTCTGGGGCGGATTATGTGCCTAAAATCACGCGCTTGAAATTCTGCTCGTGTGCAGGCACCCTAAAGCGTTGAAACTTTCACCTGAACCAATTTTTATTTTAACTGGGCTGCCTCCAGGCCTAGTTACAAATTAAGCCACATTAACCAAAGCGATTAATGGGTTTCACCTGCCCTCTTGGTTGGGCATGGGCAATTTTTTTGAGGTACATTAGTACTGTTGGTACACCAATTTTTTGGGGCCCTCGCCTACAGTGTAATCCAATTAATTTTTTCCCACCTGCATTAAAGCTGACGTTACATCAGCTGTGCTGGGCACTGCAATGGGATATATTTATGTACCGCTGGTGGGTTCCAGGGAGCCACCCATGCTGTCGGTCCACATGGAGTTGTAACTGCATGTGTCCACTTCTAAAGAACCCCAGTTTGACTGGGGCATGCAGTGTGGGCCGAAGCCCACCTGCATTAAACATGACATTACCTCAGCTGTGATGGGCACTGCAATGGGATATATTTATGTACCGCCGGTGGGTTCCAGGGAGCCACCCATGCTGTGGGTCCACAGGGACTTCACAATAGGGAGTTGTACCTGCCTGTGTCTATGAATTAAAAACCCCGGTCAGGTTGGGGCATGCAGTGTGGGCCGAAGCCCACCTGCATTTAATCTGACGTTAGCTCTGCTGTCCAGGGCACTGCAATGGGATACATTTATGTACAGCCGGTGGGTTCCAGGGAACCACCCATGCTGTGGGTGCACACGGAATTCCCATTGCGGAGTTGTACCTGCCTGTGACTATTTATAAAAAAACGCGGTCTGACTGGGGCATGCAGACACCTTGACAGAATGAATAGTGTGTGGCACATAGGTTCCCCATTTCTATGCCCACATGTGCAGCTCCTGATGGAGGTGGCACAGGATTGGATTTCTCATTGCTTCTGTACAGCATTGTGGGCTATCGCCCCGCCCCTTTTAAAGAAGGTCGCTGCCTAGCCGTGCCAACCCTCTGCAGTGTGTGCCTGCGGTTCCTCCTCATGGCAGACGCACTTATAAATAGACATGAGGGTGGTGTGGCATGAGGGCAGCTGAAGGCTGGGCAGGGACAATTTGGTGTGCGCTGTGGACACTGGGTCGTGCAGGGGGGGGGGGGGGGGTTGGGCAGCATGTAACCCAGGAGAAGTGGCAGCGGAGTGTCATGCAGGCAGTGATTGTGCTTTGTTGGAGGTAGTGTGGTGCTTAGCTAAGGTATGCATTGCTAATGAGGGCTTTTTAGAAGTAAAAATTGTTGGGAGGGGGGGGGCACTCTTGCTGCTATTGTGGCTTAATAGTGGGACCTGGGAACTTGAGATGCTGCCCAACATGTAGCCCCTCACCTGCCCTATCCGTTGCTGTGTCGTTCCCATCACTTTCTTGAATTGCCCAGATTTTCACAAATGGAAACCTTAGCGAGCATCGGCGAAATACAAAAATGCTCGAGTCGCCCATTGACTTCAATGGGGTTCGTTACTCGAAACGAACCCTCGAGCATCGCGAAATTTTCGTCCCGAGTAACGAGCACCCGAGCATTTTGGTGCTCGCTCATCTCTAATTTCAACCCATATCAGATAATATTTATTTCATATATAACTGCCCTTCATCTGATAGGCCTGCACAGTCATGGATATAATGTATTCTAATTTGCATGCTTTATATATTTTTCAACTACAGTACAATCCCTATACTCCAGCGTCCACTATTAAATATATCAGATAATCAAATGACTATAGGAACACCTAAAATTCACAAATCCCCAAAACATAATATACTTGTATATTTTTCTAATCAAGTAAGTTTCATAATTGGTTCCCTCTCTTCAATCTTCTGCATATATTCTTTCTCTTACACCACAGCTCTGTGCTAGAATTGGTTGCCAAATTATGAAATTTCTAGAGCGTGGATTAATAGAAAATCACTGTATATAGGATATTGGACTTTTTCCATCACATATATCCAGAGTGACTTTACTGTTGTTTTCCCGTCTGTTAAGTCTGAGATCACATTTCTATCAATGTTAGTGATGGTAAATAGTTTTTTTTATTACATGTAATAAATCAGGATTATAAATGTAAATGGAAACTATGAAGTCAAATCCTGCATTTCTTTTGCTGTTATTTCCGTGCTGTGACATTTTGCATCTGTATCTGTTTGCACAGAAGCAGTCCACGGACAGCACTTAATACAAGCTTCAATGGCTCTTTCACCTGCTTTGAACTGGTACTCAGCTCAGGTATTTGGCGAAGCATTTTTTGATGTCTTTGTCATGTCAGACTACAAATGGCTTTTGTAGTCAGATGCTTTTTGAACAGGTAATGGATTGCTGAACAATGATGGATTTTTTCTCGGTTTCATGGGCGAATCCTTTTCACCAGGTTTTTAGATCTAAAAACAATAAACACCACTTACATATCCAATCTAACAGCGGAATGGATGAGAAGTAGTAACTGAATCCTGCTGTGTACAATGTTTTCCCAACTTGTTAGAAAAGTATCAATGTAACAATACTAAATGCATCCTGAAAGAGGAACAATACAATGCTGTGAACTATTTGAAGGGAACCTGTGACATCCCCACTAAGTTATGGTGCTGTGAGGGGACATGACAGGGAATCGGGTGATGTATTCTTTTTACTCATCCACCCCCACAATCCAGTGCTCGCACCTGGTGAAATCTGTGCAGTGCACGGAAATCTGACTTTTGTTTAAGAGTGCCATGCACACGCTCTCATATGAGAAGATGTTTGACCACTTAAGGACCAGTCCTAACACTTTTTAGGGATTTTACCCATGTGGTGGTTTTACTACCTTATTCCTTTTTTTTCATCTACCAAAATTATTTTTGCTGCATTTTTTTCCATGGCATATAGGCCATTTTTTATAGCTTTTTTTCTCGTTTTATTTAGGGTTAAAAAACTAAAAAAACTATATTTTTTTAAATTTGTAGTTGTTTATTTTTAAAATTAGTCTAATTACTTTAAAATAAAGCACCATAATGGGTTCCTCATTTTGTTTTGAAGGTTTTGATATATAGTTTGTATAGTCTCAGATTACAGAGTGCATGTTGTGATGGTTTAGGTTGGCGTCAGTGAAGGTTTTTTTTATATTTTTTATATTTTTATTTTATTCTGTAATTTATTTTTACTTATTTTTGTAACAATTTTTTTTTTTAACATCTATGTCCCACATGAAGTCATATAAGACCTCTGGGGGTCATTCACATTGTCTTTTTTATTATTATTTCACACTTTTCCACTGTAATTGGAGCATCCATAAGAGTCCCAGTTACAGGGGAAAACATCCCCCTGTACTAAAAGTAGTCACTAACTGAGCTGATCTGGGTCTGCTAGGACCCTGTAGCTATGCTGTGTTAGGGGGCACCTGGTGGTCACATAATCTTCAGGTCAAATAGCAGAAATAACACTTCCACTTTCTCTCTACACTATATAGCACTCATTGAGCGTTATGTAGCCTGGAAAGGAGAAGGCAGAAGTGGTTAAAAAATATTTCTGCCTTCTCCTCCAGGTCCTCGACTGTGACACTGTAGGAGCTTTAATCCTCCACCATAGTTTTACTATCGGCCGGGATTAAAGCCCAAGACCAAGCAATGTAAATTTACTGTTCTTGGTCCTTAAGCGGTTAAAGCAAATGCCAACCTGTAGACAACATTATTCTATATAGATACTGTACATTCATAAATTTGCTGCTTATACATAGACAAAATTGTTGATAACATGCCTCTGTATGAAGGTACCCATGTATATATATTCTTTGGTTATATAGTCTGTAACAATATAGTCATTGAGTGTGTCCGTTCAGCTATCAATCTGTCAAGTCAACCCACCTCAATTACAGCAGGTGCCTCTTCCAAGAACTCCTTATGACAGGTATATTAACATATTTAATAATGTTTCTGCAGTGTATTGTTATATATTTGCTCTAAAGTTGTAAGTAAGGCCGCCTGCAGACGGCTGGGTCGGATCCCGCTGCGAGAATTCTTGCAGCGGGACCCAACCCGAGCCCCTGCAGAGACCAGCGCGGCACTCACCTTTCCCGCGGCTCTGGCTCTTTGATGTGCCGGGCAGCCGGCTCATGTGCATACCGGAGCCAGCGGCCGGGGAGTGACATTTCTATACGGGGCTTTGCGAGCCCCGCACAGAAATAGAGCATGCCACGATTTTTTTTCTGCGCGTGATTTTGCGCAGACAAATCGCGTCTGTCTGCCTGGGATTGTGTTTTCTAATGCAATCCTATGGCAGCTTCCACGGGCGGAAATTCTGCGGGAAATCCCGCCGCGGAATTTCGCTTGTGTGCAGGGGGCCTAAGGTAATAAAAACTAGTGAGACCCATGAGTAATTAAAAAGATGGCATAGCGGTGGGTTCTCATTTCAACTACAAATGTACGTCCATACCCGATTCAAGAACAGAACTGCTTAACAAGGCTGTAAGGTTGATGTAGAAATCATTGCTCTATGTCTATTCACTTATATTTTGAGTTTTTCTGCATTTCATTCATCTCCTTTAGTGGCTTTGCATTTAATGAAGTGTTGTAATTTCCCCTGAGAAAACATTCTTAATTGCTCTGATTCTCACTTATGTCTTTAAGACATCCCTGATGGCATTGATTAATTTCAATTTGCATTCTCACACTGTTTAATTGCATGAAGATAGTCAATACACAGGGTGTCTGTTCAATCCAAATACTAGAGAAAGATCGGAGACAAATACCAATATTTCAAGAGTGACAATTTGCCCCCTTGTTTTCAGAATAAGAGACACTTGTATAAATAGCGTGTTTCGGATGTCAGTTTTTGTCTGCAGTAGATTTTATCTGCCGAGCTCCATAGTCCATGACATATTACACAGATGCATGTGCATAGAGTTTCAATAACATATTTATGTATTGACCCCACAATATTCATTGGTTTAAGGGGTTGTCCAACTTTTAATGATTGATCTATCCTCAGGATAGGTTATTAAAGGCTGATCAGCAGGGGTCTGCCAGCCAGGACCACTTGATCAACTGTACACTGGTGCTACTGTGCTGCAGGAAGCAGACAGCTCTGTATATTGGGGCTCATTCACACGAGTGTTGTGGGCGCGCAGTATAGCTCAATGGCTATACTGCACTAAAGATTGTGTGAATGGGTTAATTCTAGCTACTTGAATTAGCCCATTCACCTGATCTGAGGTGCGTGGTGCATGTAATCCAGCTCCCACAGGAGTCTATGGAAGGTACACCAAAGATAGGTCAGGTCCTATATTTGTGTGCACCATGGAGTTTAGATGCGACCTTGCAGTCGCATGTGTTATCTTTGTTAGGTGCGTGAATTTAGCGCGTCTAACATTCTTTCATGTGAACGCTTCTATAGGAAATCATTGGTTCCCATAAAGGCGCTTTCTGCGCGCGCCTATACTGCATGCTCACAGCGCTCGTGTGAACGAGCCCTCATACAGTGGTCCAGAGTGGTACTGCAGGCTGAGCCCCCTTACAGTGAATAGGGCTCAGCCTGCAGCACTACTCCAGGCCAATGCAGTTTATGGAGCCGTCTGCTTCCTGGAACATAGCAGCTCCATACATCAGAACAGTGAATCCAGGGAACAGCTGATCAGTGAGGGTCCTGGGTAGTGGACTACCTAAATCAGTCAATTACCTTTCCTAAGAATATCTCATCAATATTTAGAAGCGATACAACTAGAGATGAGCGAGCGTACTCGTCCGAGCTTGATGCTCATTCGAGTATTAGGGTGCTTGAGATGCTCGTTACTCGAGACGAGCACCACGCGGTACTCGTCTCGATTAAACGAGCACTGACCATTGAATTCAATGGAGCCGGCAATACAGCTGTGAGTAGTATTCAGCAGCCGGGGATTTAAAATCCCCGCCTGCTGAATGAGCTGCCTCTGATTGGTCACAGCCTGACCAATCAGAGGCAGATCTCACTCACACACCCATTCATGAATTCATGAATGGGTGAGTGACTGCTGCCTTTCATTGGCTCAGCGCAGGGACCAATCTGATTGTATATATTTTTTTATTTTTACACATTTCTAGATGAATTGCAGGGAAGGGCTTATATATTTAAGCCCTTCCCAACAATTCATCGCACGATCGCCAGCAGCCCATTGCTTTCAATGGAGCCGGCTGTATTGCTGGCTCCATTGAATTCAATGGGCTAACATCGTTCTGCCGGGACAAGGTGAGTATATATTTTTTTTTATTTTTACACATTTCTAGATGAATTGCAGGGAAGGGCTTATATATTTAAGCCCTTCCCGACAATTCATCCCGCTGTATTGCCAACTCCATTGAATTCAATGGGCTAACATCGTTCTTCTCTGCCACAGCTGTTACAGATGTGGCAGAGGAGAACGATCTTTATGCTGAAAGTGCGGGGGGGGGGGGGGGTCTCACTCTTGCCACTATTGTGGCTTAATAGTGGGACCTGGGAACTTGAGATGCAGCCCAACATGTAGCCCCTCGCCTGCCCTATCCGTTGCTGTGTCGTTCCCATCACTTTCGTGAATTTCCCAGATTTTCACAAATGAAAACCTTAGCGAGCATCGGCGATATACAAAAATGCTCGAGTCGCCCATTGACTTCAATGGGGTTCGTTACTCGAAACGAACTCTCGAGCATCACTGAAAGTTCCACTCGAGTAACGAGCACCCAAGCATTTTGGTGCTCGCTCATCTCTAGACACAACCCCTTTAAGCTTGTGATGCCCAACTGGTAGCTAGAGATCACATGCGGACCTCACATGGCTGTTATGCATCCCTCAGGCCCTACAGAAAGGCAAATGAATAGGGTCTGGCTACCTTCCAAAGGTAAAGATCAAGCGTGAGCACTTCTGTATGCCAAGAACATTGCCCAAACCTAGAGAACAAAAAGGCTCCATTGTACTTGCTGGCAAGGACTGGGGCTCCAGAGCTGGACAGGAGCTCCTGGAGCAAGTGAGTATTCATCTTTTCTTTATTTTACATAATTTTAAGCCTATAAAAGTGATTTGTAAGTCCATGAGAACCCTTTTAACAGCATTCATAGTGCCCTTTTAAAAGTAATAGTGCCCACAAGTGTCCCTTTAATAGTAATAATGTCCCAGGTATCCACTTAATAGTTTTTAAAATGCCCCAAGTGACCCTGTAATAGTAAAAGTGCCCCAGGTGGCCCCTTAACAGTAATAGTGTCCTCCAAATTCTAAGAGCCCTCTTTATTGTAATGATTCTCCCTTGACAGTATTTATAACACCAGCAAGCCACTCAAATACAAAAAAAATCTACTTACCTAAACACAACAGTCAGAGTCTAGAGATGAGCGAGCACCAAAATGCTCGGGTGCTCGTTACTCGGGACGAAATTATCGCGATGCTCGAGGGTTCGTTTCGAGGAGCGAACCCCATTGAAGTCAATGGGCGACCCGAGCATTTTTGTATTTCGCCGATGCTCGCTAAGGTTTTCATGTGTGAAAATCTGGGCAATTCAAGAAAGTGATGGGAACGACACAGCAACGGATAGGGCAGGCGAGGGGCTACATGTTGGGCTGCATCTCAAGTTCACAGGTCCCACTATTAAGCCACAATACCGGCAAGAGTGGGCCCCCCCCCCCCCTTCCCAACAACTTTTACTTCTGAAAAGCCCTCATTAGCCATGCATACCTTAGCTAAGCACCACACTACCTCCAACAAAGCACAATCACTGCCTGCATGACACTCCGCTGCCACTTCTCCTGGGTTACATGCTGCCCAACCCCCCCGCACGACCCAGTGTCCACAGCGCACACAAAAGTGTCCCTGCGCAGCCTTCAGCTGCCCTCATGCCACACCACCCTCATGTCTATTTATAAGTGCGTCTGCCATGACAAGGAACCGCAGGCACACACTGCAGAGGGTTGGCACGGCTAGGCAGCGACCCTCTTTAAAAGGGGCGGGGCGATAGTCCACAATGCTGTACAGAAGCAATGAGAAATATAATCCTGTACCACCGCCATCAGGAGCTGCACACGTGGGCATAGCAATGGGGAACCTATGTGCCACACACTATTCATTCTGTCAAGGTGTCTGCATGCCCCAGTCAGACCGCGGTTTTTAATTCATAGACACAGGCAGGTACAACTCCCTATTGTGAAGTCCCTGTGGACCGACAGCATGGGTGGCTCCCTGGAACCCACCGGCGGTACATAAAAATATCCCATTGCATTGCCCAACACAGCTGAGGTAGTAATGTTGTGCTTAATGCAGGTGGGCTTCGGCCCACACTGCATGCCCCAGTCAGACTGGAGTTCTTTAGAAGTGGAAACAGATGCATTTATAATTCTCTGTGGACCGACAGCATGGGTGGGTGCCAGGAAGCCACCGGCGGTACATAAAAATATCCCATTGCATTACCCAACACAGCTGAGGTAGTAATGTCGTGCTTAATACAGGTGGGCTTCGGCCCACACTGCATGCCCCAGTCTGACTGGGGTTCTTTAGAAGTGGAAACAGATGCATTTATAATTCTCTGTGGACCCACAGCATGGGTGGGTGCCAGGAAGCCACCGGCGGTACATAAAAATATCCCATTGCATTACCCAACACAGCTGAGGTAGTAATGTCGTGCTTAATACAGGTGGGCTTCGGCCCACACTGCATGCCCCAGTCTGACTGGGGTTCTTTAGAAGTGGAAACAGATGCATTTACAAGTCCCTGTGGACCGACAGCATGGGTGGCTCCCTGGAACCCACCGGCGGTACATAAAAATATCCCATTGCATTGCCCAACACAGCTGAGGTAGTAATGTTGTGCTTAATGCAGGTGGGCTTCGGCCCACACTGCATGCCCCAGTCAGACTGGGGTTCTTTAGAAGTGGAAACAGATGCATTTATAATTCTCTGTGGACCCACAGCATGGGTGGGTGCCAGGAAGCCACCGGCGGTACATAAAAATATCCCATTGCATTACCCAACACAGTTGAGGTAGTAATGTTGTGCTTAATGCAGGTGGGTTTCGGCCCACACTGCATGCCCCAGTCTGACTGGTAATATATACCTTAACAGTAACCTCGTTGGTGGTAATGTGGTGGTGACTGCGGACCTGGTAGCGCAGTTTTATGTAGTTGGTTTTCGGAATGTGGCCAGGATTAAGTGGGCCGTGGCGGGGGGATGGTGGTGGTGCTCTCTTGTTGTGTCGTTAAAGGTGAAATTCTTGGACTGCCACCAGACGTACCAATGCAAAGGTATTTGCCAAGAATGTTTTCATTGTTGGAGGAGGAGGGGGATGTTTTGGAGGCACTATGTGTCCTCTACACGTGTCCATGGTTATATGCACCTTAACAGTAACAGCGTTGGTGGGAAATGGCCTCGCCGCCATCATGTCTTTGTGAAGCCTCTGTTTCCACACCCCAGTGACATACCATTAGCAGCGGTATAGGCAGAGCCCCCAATTATTAACATTTCAGCGGTAGCATTAGGGACAGGCCCCACTAACATATCACTAGCAGCAGTTTAGGGAGATAACAGTCTCTTTCACATTTCAGTAGCTGCAGTATAGACATTTATGTAGCTAAAGTGTAGGCCAACCCCACACACCTTTCTGTACCATGAGTGCAGGCGAAGAACATAGAAATTACTATGATTACACTGTAGGTGAGGGCCCACAAAAAAATTGGTGTACCAACAGTACTAATGTACCTCAGAAAAAATTGGCCATGCCCAACCAAGATGGCAGGTGAAACCCATTAATCGCTTTGGTTAATGTGGCTTAAGTGGTAACTAGGCCTGGAGGCAGCCCAGTTGAACGAAAAATTGGTTCAAGTTAAAGTTTCAACACTTTTAGGAGCATTGAAACGTATAAAAATTGTTTAGAAAAATTATATGAGTGAGCCTTGTGGCCCTAAGAAAAATTGCCCGTTCGGCGTGATTACGTGAGGTTTCAGGAGGAGGAGCAGGAGGAGGAGGAGGAATATTATACACAGATTGATGAAGCAGAAATGTCCCCGTTTTGGATGGTGAGAGAGAACGATGCTTCCATCCGCGGGTGCAGCCTACGTATTGCTTAGGTATCGCTGCTGTCCACTGGTGGAGAAGAGAAGTCTGGGGAAATCCAGGCTTTGTTCATCTTGATGAGTGTAAGCCTGTCGGCACTGTCGGTTGACAGGTGGGTACGCTTATCCGTGATGATTCCCCTAGCCACACTAAACACACTCTCTGACAAGACGCTAGCCGCAGGACAAGCAAGCACCTCCAGGGCATACAGCGCGAGTTCAGGCCACGTGTCCAGCTTCAACACCCAGTAGTTGTAGGGGGCAGAGGCGTCACGGAGGACGGTCGTGCGATCGGCTACGTACTCCCTCACCATCCTTTTACAGTGCTCCCGCCGACTCAGCCGTGACTGGGGAGCGGTGACACAGTCTTGCTGGGGAGTCAGAAAGCTGGCAAAGGCCTTGGAGAATGTTCCCCTGCCTGCGCTGTACATGCTGCCTGATCTCTGCGCCTCCCCTGCTACCTGGCCCTCGGAACTGCGCCTTCTGCCACTAGCGCTGTCGGATGGGAAGTTTACCATCAGTTTGTCCACCAGCGCCCTGTGGTATAGCATCATTCTCGAACCCCTTTCCTCTTCGGGAATGAGAGTGCAAAGGCTCTCCTTATACCGTGGATCGAGCAGTGTGTACACCCAGTAATCCGTAGTGGCCAGAATGCGTGTAACGCGAGGGTCACGAGAAAGGCATCCTAACATGAAGTCAGCCATGTGTGCCACGGTACCTGTACGCAACACATGGCTGTCCTCACTCGGAAGATCACTTTCAGGATCCTCCTCCTCCTCCTCCTCTGGCCATACACGCTGAAAGGATGACAGGCAAGCAGCATCTGTCCCCTCAGCAGTGGGCCAAGCTGTCTCTTCCCCCTCCTCCTCATGCTCCTCCCCCTCCTCCTCAACGCGCTGAGATATAGACATGAGGTTGCTCTGACTATCCAGCGACATACTGTCTTCCCCCGCCTCCGTTTCTGATTCCAAAGCGTCTGCCTTTATGCTTTGCAGGGAACTTCTCAAGAGGCATAGCAGAGGAATGGTGACGCTAATGATTGCAGCATCCTCGCTCACCATCTGGGTAGACTCCTCAAATTTTCCAAGGACCTGGCAGATGGCTGCCAACCAGGCCCACTCTTCTGTAAATAATTGAGGAGGCTGACTCCCACTGCGCCGCGCAAGTTGGAGTTGGTATTCCACTATAGCTCTACGCTGCTCATAGAGTCTGGCCAACATGTGGAGCGTAGAGTTCCACTGTGTGGGCACGTCGCACAGCAGTCGGTGCACTGGCAGATTAAACCGATGTTGCAGGGTCCGCAGGGTGGCAGCGTGCGTGTGGGATTTGCGGAAATGTGCGCAGAGCTGGCGCACCTTTCCGAGCAGGTATGACAAGTGGGGGTAGCTTTTCAGAAAGGCACGTGCGTGAGGCTGCCGAGCTGCAGAGCCGCCACCAGGTTACGGCCGTTGTCACACATGACCATGCCCGGTTGGAGGCTCAGCGGCGCAAGCCAGCGGTCGGTCTGCTCTGTCAGACCCTGCAGCAGTTTGTGGGCCGTGTGCCTCTTATCTCCTAAGCTGAGTAGTTTCAGCACGGCCTGCTGACGCTTGCCCACCGCTGTGCTGCCACGCCGCGTGACACCGACTGCTGGCGACGTGCTGCTGCTGACACATCTTGATTGCGAGACAGAGGTTGCGTAGGAGGAGGAGGAGGGTGGTTTAGTGGAGGAAGCATACACCCCCGCAGATACCACCACCGAGCTAGGGCACGCAATTCGGGGGGTGGGTAGGACGTGAGCGCTCCCAGGCTCTGACTCTGTCCCAGCCTCCACTAAATTCACCCAATGTGCCGTCAGGGAGATATAGTGGCCCTGCCCGCCTGTGCTTGTCCACGTGTCTGTTGTTAAGTGGACTTTGGCAGTAATCGCGTTGGTGAGGGCGCGTACAATGTTGCGGGAGACGTGGTCGTGCAGGCCTGGGATGGCACATCGGGAAAAGTAGTGGCGACTGGGAACCGAGTAGCGCGGGGCCGCCGCCGCCATCATGCTTTTGAAAGCCTCCGTTTCCACAAGCCTATACGGCAGCATCTCTAGGCTGATCAATTTTGCAATGTGCACGTTTAACGCTTGAGCGTGCGGGTGCGTGGCGTCGTACTTGCGCTTGCGCTCAAACTGTGGCGCTAGCGACGTCTGGACGCTACGCTGAGAGACATTGCTGGATGGGGCCGAGGACAGCGGAGGTGAGGGTGTGGGTGCAGGCCAGGAGACGGTAGTGCCTGTGTCCTCAGAGGGGGGTTGGATCTCAGTGGCAGGTTGGGGCACAGGGGGAGAGGCAGTGGTGCAAACCGGAGGCGGTGAACGGGCATCGTCCCACCTTGTGGGGTGCTTGGCCATCATATGCCTGCGCATGCTGTTGGTGGTGCCTCCCCAGCTGATCTTGGCGCGACAAAGGTTGCACACCACTGTTCGTCGGTCGTCAGGTGTCTCTGTGAAAAACTGCCACACCGTAGAGCACCTTGACCTCTGCAGGGTGGCATGGCGCGAGGGGGCGCTTTGGGAACCAGTTGGTGGATTATTCGGTCTGGCCCTGCCTCTACCCCTGGCCACCGCACTGGCTCGGCTGTGCCCACACCCTGACTTGGGCCTCCGCGTCCTCGCCCGTGTCCACGTCCTATAGGCCTACCCCTACCCCTCAGCATGGTGTATTACCAGTGATTTGATTTCCCAGGCAGGAAAGAAATTGGCGCAAGCCTGCGGTTAAACGTAGCTGGCTGCGTATGATTTCTGTTTACGTTCTGCACCCACCACACACGTACCCAGAACGCTGAGGACTGTCAGAGGCAGGCCAAATAGAATGTTTCCCTTTTTTTGGTAAAGAAAAGGCCCACTGCGTATATTCAATCAATAATATATGTCTTCTGGCCCTGCAAATGTGTCACAGAACTGCAGGGTTGCAGAGTTATTAACTACAGCAGAGCGGTGATTTTTCCCAGGCAGGAAAGAAATTGGCGCAAGCCTACTGTTAAACGTAGCTGGCTGCGTATGATTTCTGTTTACGTTCTGCACCCACCACACACGTACCCAGAACGCTGAGGACTGTCAGAGGCAGGCCAAATAGAATGTTTCCCTTTTTTTGGTAAAGAAAAGGCCCACTGCGTATATTCAATCAATAATATATGTCTTCTGGCCCTGCAAATGTGTCACAGAACTGCAGGGTTGCAGAGTTATTAACTACAGCAGAGCGGTGATTTTTCCCAGGCAGGAAAGAAATTGGCGCAAGCCTGCTGTTAAACGTAGCTGGCTGCGTATGATTTCTGTTTACGTTCTGCACCCACCACACACGTACCCAGAACGCTGAGGACTGTCAGAGGCAGGCCAAATAGAATGTTTCCCTTTTTTTGGTAAAGAAAAGGCCCACTGCGTATATTCAATCAATAATATATGTCTTCTGGCCCTGCAAATGTGTCACAGAACTGCAGGATTGCAGAGTTATTAACTACAGCAGAGCGGTGATTTTTCCCAGGCAGGAAAGAAATTGGCGCAAGCCTGCTGTTAAACGTAGCTGGCTGCGTATGATTTCTGTTTATGTTCTGCACCCACCACACACGTACCCAGAACGCTGAGGACTGTCAGAGGCAGGCCAAATAGAATGTTTCCCTTTTTTGGTTAAAGAAAAGGCCCACTGACTATATTCAAACAATAATATATGTCTTCTGGCCCTGCCTACACAATTCTGTCCCTGTAGTATTACTGCAGAGCGCAATGCTCTGCACAGCCGATTTAAAAAAAAATAAATAAAAATGCAACACTGCTAACAGCAGCCTGCACAGTTCTGCACACAGTTAAATGTGGCCCTAAGAAGGACCGTTGGGGTTCTTGAAGCCTACACTCACTCCTAACACTCTCCCTGCCTAACCACCACTTCTGTCCCTGGACTATTACTGCAGGGCGCAATGCTCTGCCGACAGCCGATTTTGAAAAAAAACAAAAATTGTGCAACACTGCTAACAGCACCCTCCACAGTACTGCACACGGATAGATGTGGCCCTAAGAAGGACCGTTGGGGTCCTTGAAGCCTACACTCACTCCTAACACTCTCCCTACAGCAGCACCAGCAGCAGCACTTTCCCTCAGCTAACTCACAAGGCATCTGAGGCGAGCCGCGGGAGGGGCCGACTTTTATACTCGGGTGACATCTGATCTCCCCAGCCACTCACAGCAGGGGGGTGGTATAGGGCTTGAACGTCACAGAGGGAAGTTGTAATGCCTTCCCTGTCTTTCAATTGGCCAGAAAAGCGCGCTAACGTCTCAGAGAGGAAACTGAAAGTAACCCGAAGATTGCGTGGTGCTCGTTAAGAGTAACGAGCATCCCGAACACGCTAATATTCGCCCGAGCATCAAGCTCGGACGAGTACGTTCGCTCATCTCTATCAGAGTCCTCTCCTGGCCCGGCACAGGCAGCACAATGCAATGACGTCAACGTGTCACCTGCTTCAGGATTGTGAAAGTCCCAGCCTTGTCCTATTGTAGGCTGCAGGGGCATCTGATATACTGATGTACTGAGAGGAAAGCAAGTCAGCAGAATAGCAGAAAAGGGGGCCGCCTGCAACAAGATACCAGCACTCGGCAGGGAAAATCAACCGCCCCCGAACATCTGCTGAGGAACCAGCCCCCTGATTCAGCCCGCCCCTGCCTAGGTTGTGTCTCCAAAGTAGACACTGATTGATGAAGCAAAAGGCAATGGTAAGTCAGAAACTATGACAGAACATTACAAACTATAAAACATAAGGGCTGCATAGTTGGCGGCACTAAAGTCCTATTTCTGTGTACCATCGTTTTATCACTCCTGTACAATGGTTGATTCAGGAGTATTTCTGCTGTGCTAGAACAGTATCTATGATTAGATAATCCTTTGGGTATGCAAGGTCTCTAGTGTGGATAGTAGAAGCCTACATGGAATGTTTCCTTTCTTCTAGATGTCTGGTCCAAGTCACAGAATTTCCAATTGTTGCGGGAAACAGGGACAAGCTGTCCCTTGTCACACACTCCAATGCATTTTGTATTAGGAATGACACTCAGTGTTTCAAACCCAAATCTGCACAAGTCTGAAGCATATATTCATTACTTGAAGCTAGGCTGAATGAAACTCAATATGATAATGCCCCATTTTTGATCCCTAGCGACATCTCCCACTTATTATGTGCATACAGTTTGTAATATTTTGGTACTCAGCTGTCAGTGTGCAAGGTGAAATAAAATTAACAATGACACGATAAAATAAATTAGTAATGTATATTTGTCAAGCCAGAGATGCTAAATGTGTAAAACTGCAGAGAACACCGTTCAAGGTATTAATATCACAATGCACTTCTTGGGGAGGGAGGGGGGTATATGTTTTTACAATATTTGCCATCAAATCTTATTCTGTTACATAGAATACCAAATATAATGGGTTAAAGGATTTCGCTTTAATTGCATATTAATCATCTATGTTTAATCAAGGGGATTCCAACCTCTGAAGCCCCTGCCATTCAGCACAATGTCATTTCAAACATAGTTGCAGCGACTTGAACTAGGCAGGCTGTACAGACCTGCACAGATCAGGCATTGATGGGCCTGAGTATAAGCGAGCAATGTTAAAGTTTCAGACAACCCTTTTAACCCCTTAAGAACATGGCCTATTTTGGGATTAAGGACGCAACGATTTTTGGCGGATTTTTCAAAAGTCATAACTTTTTATTTTTCCGTCGATACGGCCGTATAAGGGCTTGTTTTTTGCATGGCGAACTGTAGTTTTTATCGGTGCCACTTTTGGGTACATTGACTATATTGTAAAACTTTTATTTTTTTTTTTTATGATAGCAGGGAGAGAAAATGCATCAATTCTGCCATAGATTTTTTTTTTTTAGTCCTCTAAGAGGGCTTATTTTTTGCGAGACGAGCTGTAGTTTTTATTGGTACCATTTTGGGGTACATACGGCTTTTTTGATAAATGTTATTGCGTTTTTAGGGAGGCGAAATGCTAAAAATTAGCATTTTGCCTCCGTTTTTTAGCATTTTTTAAATACATTTTTCCATGCACAGTCAAAAGCATGTGCAACTTATTGTATGCATCATTATGGATGCGACAATACCAAATATGTGAGGTTTGGGATGAAAGCACAACAAGCATCCAGTAGGTCATCTTTTTAAATGTTCTTTTAGTTTTGATTTCTCAGTTCAATTTCTCCTCATAATTTCTCCTGCTGTCTTTACTAACTTAAAGGGAAGCTGTCAGCTACTTTGAGCCCTGTAAGCCAGATATATGGGCTCAAAGTAGCTGACCTGCTCAGTCCGGAGATGTACGTTTTATACCTACCTTCCCTGCTTTTCTCCCATTGCCAAAGCTCAAACCTGCCTCTGCAATGCACTGAGGCACGTGCTATGTACTCCTTGCATTCTACACATAGTAGAATGACTATTAGTAGGCTCTTTAAGGTAAAAGTGCCAATGATTGGGTACAAGCGTTCATGTGACCGTTCGTTTGCCCAATCATTGGTCCATCTAAATATGCCCGCTGCAACTTTCTAACTAATTAATGTACACTGTGCATTGCTCTCAGATTGGCCAGAACTGATCACATGAGCAGGTACTACGGGAGTAGGTAGTCTAAAGATTGTGTCAGCTATCTTGGATGGCTGAAAACAGGATCTGGAATCAGCAGTTCAGAGGGATAGCAGAGAAGAACAACTGTGGGTAACATGCCTCTCCCCTCTTCCAGTGTTGGGACAGAATTTTGCCCCCAAACCGGAAGGTCATTTTAAGAATATTAGGTAGATTCTCCTCAGTATATACACGTAGAGGTGAGGTCGATTCTCTTCAGTATATACACAGAGAAATGAGGTAGATTCTTCTTAGTATATACACATAGAGGAGAGGTAGATTCTCCTCAGTATATACACATAGAGGTGAGGTAGATTCTCCTCAGTATATACACATAGAGGAGAGGTAGATTCTCCTCAGTTTATATGCATAGAGGCGAGGTAGATTCTCCTCAGTAAATATACAGAGGTGAGGTAGATTCTCCTCAGTATATACACATAGAGGAGAGGCAGATTCTCCTCAGTATATACACATAGAGGTGAGGTAGATTCTCCTCAGTTTATATGCATAGAGGCGAGGTCGATTCTCCTCAGTTTATACGCATAGATGCGAGGTAGATTCTCCTCAGTTTATACGCATAGCAGTGAGGTAAATTCTCCTCAGTATATACACATACAGAGGTGAGGTAGATTGTTCTCAGTATATACACACACAGAGGTGAGGTAGATTGTCCTCCGTATATACACATAGAGGTGAGGTAGATTCTCCTCAGTATATACACATAGAGGAGAGGTAGATTCTCCTCAGTTTATATGCATAGAGGCGAGGTAGATTCTCCTCAGTAAATATACAGAGGTGAGGTAGATTCTCCTCAGTATATACACATAGAGGAGAGGCAGATTCTCCTCAGTATATACACATAGAGGTGAGGTAGATTCTCCTCAGTTTATACACATAGAGGTGAGGTAGATTCTCCTCAGTATATACACACAGAGGTGAGGTAGATTCTCCTCAGTATATACACACAGAGGTGAGGTAGATTCTCCTCAGTAAATACACATAGAGGTGAGGTAGATTCTCCTCAGTATATACACATAGAGGAGAGGTAGATTCTCCTCAGTATATGCACATAGAGGTGAGGTAGATTCTCTTCAGTTTATACGCATAGAGGTGAGGTAGATTCTCCTCAGTATATACACAAAGAGGTGTGGTAGATTCTCCTCAGTATATACACATAGAGGTGAGGTAGATTCTCCTCAGTTTATATGCATGGAGGTGAGGTAGATTCTCCTCAGTATATACACAGAGAGGTGAGGTAGATTCTCCTGGGTATATATAGAGGTGAGGTAGATTCTCCTGAGTATATACACATAGAGGTGAGGTAGATTCTCCTCAGTATATACACAGAGAGGTGAGGTAGATTCTCCTCAGTTTATATGCATGGAGGTGAGGTAGATTCTCCTCAGTATATACACAGAGAGGTGAGGTAGAGTCTCCTCAGTATATACACATAGAGGTGAGGTAAGTTCTCAGTATATACACATAGAGGTGAGGTAGATTTTCCTCAGTATACAAATCATTTCCCTAGGCTTTATGGTTTCTGAGAAAAAAACTGCGGATTTTTGCACAGTTTTTCACACATAGAATTGAATAGTGTGTTGCAACTTCTTCACTTTTTTATTAAGGACCTAAAAATGGTTGTGCCAAATTTCACGTTTGTGCAGTACAAATGTGTGTTATTAGTTACATTACGTAGGGGGTCACTTACTTTCACACTTAGAAGTGAAAAATCTAGTTGCGATCCCTTTACCTTTTCTATTTACGAACTAAAGAATGGTTTTGGCAAATTTCAAGTTTAGTCGAGAATTAGATTAGGTACATAACATAGGGGGTCATTTACTTTTTCACTTAGAATTGAATAATCAAGTTGCGACCCCTTTACCTTTCCTATTTAGGGCCTATGGTTGTGCCAAATTTCAAGTTTGTACAACACCGGGACGTTGGAGAATAGATTAGCTACATTACATAGGGGGTCACTAACTATGTAATGTAAACCCATTTACGCCAGCCGTTGATCGCTAAAAAATCTCTAGTCGGCCATCGCTTCAGCGATAATCGGTGCATGTAAATGTGCATCGATCATGCGCTATTCGGGCACTGCTTGCTGATCGTTAAATTCAGTCCAACCTAAAAATTGTAGTTCACTCTTATCAGAAGTTCCCCATGGGAAGTGCTGATAGCATTGTTTCCCTGTGGAGAACAAAGGATCTGGGCACAGATAATAGCCTTTGGGCTATTAACTGCCTTCAGTGAAGGCTTCATTTGCACACCTAATTGGTATTTAAGTAGCTGAGTAGCTACTTAATACTTTATGCAAAATGATCGCTCAAAGCTGTCACTCAAACTGTCGTTTGAGCGATCATCGGCCCGTGTAAACCGGCCTTTACTTTTGCACTTAGAATTGAATTATTAAAGTTGCGACCACCTTACTTTTCCTATTTAGGACCTAAAGAATGGTCGTGCCAAATTTCAAGTTTGTACGACACTTGGAAGTTAGAGAATTAGTGGTGAGTCAGTCAGTCAGTGAGGGCTTTTGCCTTTATATATATACCTTTGGTACTCTTCAGGCTCCCCCTTATTTTAGACCTCCATAAGCATTAGAGAAAAGTTGCTTTTTTGGCGGAACCATATGACTATGTGATGTGTATGCGGGCCTCCTAACATTTCCCTGTCAGATAATGACAGGGTAAAGAAGAATCTAGCATTTTACATTTTAACCCTTGATTCTTTGCTAGTCCCTGGAGATAAGCCACTACCAGAGCTGCCTGTCAGCATCTCCACATCTCTACTCTCCACATTAAAACCACAGGCATGCTTGGCCAAGCATGGAGGGAGCAGAAACCTGAACCAATGATGAGACAGGGGGTATATCTAAGACTACTGCAGACTACCTGTAGACACTGTAGATAAACTGTAGTCAAAGATCAGAGTTCTGCACTTATGACACTAATGGCTGAACCAAAAAACAGCAAGATAGGAGGAAAATAAATACTAGGTAGTCATTCCCTGACAGTACTGCTTACAAATCATTTTTATTTCCTAACTGTACAGTTGTTTTAATAAAGCTGCAATACAGAATTCAAATGCACAGTGATGTCACAGCACAGGTATCCATTGAGTAACCTTCACACGTTGCATGC
Source organism: Eleutherodactylus coqui (assembly GCF_035609145.1). Lineage (NCBI taxonomy): Eukaryota > Metazoa > Chordata > Amphibia > Anura > Eleutherodactylidae > Eleutherodactylus > Eleutherodactylus coqui. Next base: position 113,819,780 of record NC_089844.1, read on the forward strand.
CAGAAATTTTGCAAATAGTAGTGTGACATTCATATGCAATAAAAATATCAGCATGCACACAATGATATCGTAACACATGAATAAAAAAACAAATGATGTCACAGTGTAGCTATAACATGCAGAATGATGTCACTCTACAGGGATAATGTATAAAGTGACATCACAGTAAAGGATAATGCACATAGCTTGGGGATGCATATAATAATAAAACCTAGGATGGGAACCAATTCAGTTCTACTTGCCCCATTACACCATACATAGACATCAGTAACTCTGAGTTGCGATAGCACCTATAATGTCTGACTTCATGGTAGTTATAGGTAAGCACCAGACAGTGATGTTTTAGACATCACAGCAAAAGAACTGCAATCATTGAGTCTATAATTTAAAACACAAATAACTGGGCACGAAAAGAAACTATTAGGCCTATTTAACATGGACATCATTGTGACACAGAGTAGACAAGTCAAAAAATCATGTCTAAAAGAACCTATGCTTTCCTATTGGTTATTTTAGACTAACGATTTTTTTGACGTGCCTAAAAAATTGCGCGTCAAAAGACGCCAAGATTTCTCTCCATCAAAAGATAGGATTTGTCCTATCTTTTGACGACACAACGCTGGTGGCTGCATAGACTCCTGTGGGAGTCAATGGGAGCCGCCCGTCAAAGGGAGGGGGAGAGAGTTTAGCAGCAGGAACGCTAGAACAATGAAGGGAATCCCCGCGGAGATACAGGGCATCCCCGCAGGGATTCCCTTCATTGTTCTGACGGCCAAGAGATTTCCGGGCTGTGGCATCAGTGCACTGCAGCCAGATGTATAAACTCACAGAGAATAGCCACGATTTGGTCACAGCTATTCTTCATTAACGCGATTTAGTGCTCTGATAGCTGCAATTTTTTTAGTACAGCTATCGCAGCACTAAAATGACATTCGTGTGAAAAGGGCCCTAAAGAAGTTTTATATATACAGAGGATGCTTTCAGAAGGCTGTGGACTGTTATTTTACAGTATGTCTCCTGATGATAGTTGGGCGCACAGAGCATTTGGTATGTGAAAGCTAAATGTGTTGAGTTGACCACATAAACTTGTATAGTGATCCGTAGAAAGTTAATATACAAAATCAAAATGCAGCTATAGCACACACATAATTGAATGTTTTATTTAAGTGGAATGGTTCATCAAGAAAACTTCCATCTAGATGTCATTATAAACTTTTCAAAATGTTACATTTTTGGTGATTTTTTAAAAAATTATGGATACGACTGTCAATACAGAAAGCATCTTGAAATATTGCAGTTTTCATTTTTACTGCTGTTAGCCTAGATAAGGATACTAACACTATACAAATGTCTATACATGCATTTGTACAGAACCAAGAGGACGTAAGTGTGTGATTTCAATTTTGCCATCCTCTGGGTAGCTTTTAAGAATAAAAAACATTTTTTACATTTCTTTTTAACTTTATACCACCAGGCAGACCAGATTCTTCATGCAGGAGGCCTGCAGTGGTTTCAGGCTATGAGCTCGGCCAGTCACCCTTTGTACCTGCTTTTTCTGCATTGGAGGTTATGTGCAGTACAGTTTTTTTTTCAATGCTTGCATTTACTGATGACACGGGTGCCAGTGTATGGGCTGTGGATTGGGCGGCTTCCATTGACTTCAATGGAGACATACACACAGAGACAAAATAGAGCATGCAGAATATGCAATAGTGTCCATGAGTATGAAGGAAAAAGCAAAAGTTCATGCCCTTTAATGACTGTGTTTTGCCGCGGATCCTCTGCACGGGCACTGATTGCGGATTCCACAAATTGGAATTCGTGTAAGACCCCCTAATAGTTGGTCCCAGTTTATTTTACAATTATGGTGCAATTTTAGGTGCTCAATATTGCATTTAAACCATGGCCCCTCCCACAAAGCCAGACCTCTTGTTGGATGAGACTAAAAAAGTGTGTAAAAGTTTCTAAAACCCATCATAATTGTGATGCGATGCATGTAAGACAGTTTTTAATAGTACATCTGATGCATTATTTCTCTTGTACAGATTTAGAAATAAGAATTGAAACTCCAATTGAATGCCGGAGATATTTCCCTTTATGTTCTTCTACATTCAGCATAGCTTTTTATGGGCTAAGAACATTACTTTTAATTCCTGTACAACTCCACCCAGAATTTCCTATATTTATGCTCCGTACTCATACAAGTAATTGCCACTGTAGATATTATTTCATTGTGTGCCTATAATTCCCATCATTTGTATAATCACATTTGACTTATTTACAATGTTTTTCGCACACATGATTTATCAAGAACAAAAACAACAAAAGCCCAAATGTAACTTAATGACTTACACTGCGAGCGACGGTTTTGCCTAGCTGAAAATCTCTCATATTTTTACAACAGCAATTTAAAAACAATTAAAGATTGATTTTCGGAATTGCAGCTGGAAGTCTCAGCATCTAGACGTGTGACTGACTATAACATCAGAAACTGCAAGACTACAGCCAAAGACAGTGTCGTTTTAACTATGTTCAACTTTGCCCGACAACCCATAGAGATGACTCAACTGCATGGATCTTTGAAGATGAATGCACTGAAGCCGAGCAACCAAACACTCCCAAGAACAGGATAGAGTATATGATCTGTTAGTACTCTTCACTTCAACGGGTGCAACATTGTCTGTAATTGGAGGTCAACAACATGGCTTACCATTGCCACTACCTTTTGATCGAGGAACAGTGGTGGGTATGTGGAGAGTTGGCAACTGTCCAGAGATTCCTGGACAGTCGGTAAAATTAGGGCACTTTTTCCAGTGTCCAGGGGGAAAATAGGACGGATCCATGATTTTTTTTTTAAGACTGTAGATACTTGAGCAGGTTATTATGACTGCAATTATCATCATTTTTCAGCTCACAGTAAATGCTGCTAATATAAACTTATATCATCTATATATATAAAAATGTCTGTCAGTCTGTCTGTCTGTCCTTTATGCATTACTACACCATTCATCCAATCACCATGAAACTTTGGGAAGTTGTTGAGTACACTCCTGGGAAGATTATAGGCATAGTACAACTATCCTACGATAGGTGGCACCGTGCGAGCGTCGTCGACAGTTATGCCCCCCCCCCCCCATGTAGATCGTTCGATTTCCATCTCAAGTACGAAAGCAAAAGGCATTACGAGCAACGGGATGAGTGTTCAACCAGAAAATGATGCATCCGCCGAACATTTCGCAAGACAATTGCTGGATATTGGGAATGCTGAGGCAATATGAAAGCTGCGATGTGATTGGTTGCTATTTCTTATACTGCTCAGGTCACATGAAAGCTGCGCTCTGATTGGTTGCTATTTCTTATACTGCTCAGGTCACATGAAAGTTGCGCTGTGATTGGTTGCTAATTCTTATACTGCTGAGGTAACATGAAAGCTGCGCTGTGATTGGTTGCTTTTCCTGATACTGTTGAGGTAACATGAAAGCTGCAATGTGATTGGTTGCTATTTCTTATACTGCTAAGTTAACATGAAAGCTGTGCTGTGATTGGTTGTTACTTTCTAAACTGCTGAGGTAGCATGAAAGCTGCACTGTGATGTTTTGCTATTTCTTATACTGCTCGGGTCACATGAAAGCTGCGCTGTGATTGGTTGCTATTTCTTATAACGCTGAGGAAAAATGAAAGCTGCGCTGTGATTGGTTGGTATTCCTTAGGGTGAAGTCACACGAACGTATATCGGCTCGGTTTTTACGCCGAGCCGATATACGTTGTCCTCGTGTGCAGGGGGGGGGGGAGGATGGAAGAGCCAGGAGCAGGAACTGAGCTCCCGCCCCCCTCTCTGCCTCCTCTCCGCCCCTCTGCACTATTTGTAATGGGAAGAGGCGGGGTGGGGGCGGGGCTAAGTTCTCAGAATTAGCCCCGCCCCACCTCTCCCCATTGCAAATACTGCAGAGGGGCGGAGAGGAGGCAGAGAGGGGGGCAGGAGCTCAGTTCCTGCACTTGACTCTTCCTTCCTCCCCCCCTGCACACGAGGACAACGTATATCGGCTCGGCGTGAAAACCGAGCCGATATACGTTCGTGTGACTTCACCCTAAGGAATACCAACCAATCACAGCGCAGCTTTCATGATTGCATGATTAACGCTGTAAAAAAAAAAATTTAAAAATCTATGGCAGAATTGATGCATTTTCTCTCCCTGCTATCATAATAAAAAAAAAAAGTTTTACAATATAGTCTATGTACCCAAAAGTGGCACCGATAAAAACTACAGTTCACCACGCAAAAAACAAGCCCTTATACGGCCGCGTCGACGGCAAAATAAAAAAGTTATGGCTTTTAATAAACGGAGAAGAAAATCCGCCAAAAATTGTTGCGTCCTTAAGCCCAAAATAGGCCGTGTCATTAAGGGGTTAATACTGCTTTCCAGCTGCTATTTGGTCTATACATAATATAGTCTACATACAAGAACACAAACATATTGCCATGCAGTGACAGCATAGCAGATACAGATGGCATAAATAGTACCCAAATAATATTTCCTGAAATAGCCCAAAGATTAACCCTTTCCAGTCCAATTTGTATCCTGGTTTTCCTAGAGGGCTTTTCTGCCGTTATTAGAGATGAGCGAGTATACTCGCTAAAGGCAATTGCTCGAGCGAGCATTGCCTTTAGCGAGTATTTCCCCCTCTCGAGACGAAAGGTTCGGGTGCCGTAGCGGTGCAGCGATAAATAGCGGCTGTCAGCAGGAGGGAGCGGGGGGGGGGGGGGGAGAGAGGGAGAGAGAGATCTCCCCTCCGTTCCTCCCCGCTCTCCCCCGCAGCTCCGTGCCCGCTGCCGGCACCCGAACCTGCAGTCTCTAGTGGGGGAGATACTCGCTAAAGGCAATGCTCGCTCGAGCAATTGCCTTTAGCGAGTATATTCGCTCATCTATAGCCATTATACAACGGCGCTATATGCTGGCTAAAGCCAGTACTGCGTGACTTGACACATTGGATAGGCTCCAACAGAAGAGAGGCTGTCAATATACAATAAGAGAACTCCGATGGATGTCTTCCAACATCGGAGCTGTACAGCCTTATATTATAATGTTTTCACAAGTCAGACAGTGGATTGGAAAGGGTTAAACTCCCACATAACATTGTCATATACAGATAGATAAAGTGTTGTGGTTTTAGTTTGTTCATGGGGTCCTCATCCCTGGGATATGGGAGCCCTGGGTTTACCACCATCTAAAATTGTCCTGGTCATAAGCAAGACATAAAAGTATATGTCCCTGTGAGCGCTATTTACAGAAGTGGCACCTGAGAGGGTAGTAAGTAAGTAATTGGCTGCCTCAAAACTCTCAATGCCCTAATTCAGAATCTTCCAGTCATTTAAGGCATTGATGTTCTAGCTTGTAGATTTCCAGCAGCTTTCCAATAATCCCATATTATCTAGTGAAATCCTGTAATGAGGCTACTTTTTGAACAATATTTTAATTGTTCCATTTAATCAGGCTGCTCTTTGTATTTATTGGTTTATTATAAGACATCTATTTAAAGAACTTATTAGAGCCACTAATTTTTGTAATCTGTATTTATTTAAATTAATTAAGGTGACATTAATTGGCATTGTTCCCCATGGTCTAGCTAAATAATTTGCATTAACTACAGATGATTAACCATGTAATCACTCAAACCTTTTTTTTTCAGAGCATTGAGACTAATAATTCAGCTCCTTTAATAGAGACTCACACATGGATAGACTGTTCACATGTGGATATAGTATATCAATAGAAAATAAATATAGAATTGTGAACATTTCACCTATATTATACTAGTTTTTGAGACTGGTGATCACTCTTAAGTTTTCACTACTTATACTTTCTCTGGTTATAGGGGTTCTTTAACACGAGCGTATATCGGCCCCGTTTTCACGGCCGGACGATATACGCTACGATCTGATGCATTGGATTCCAATGCATCAGATCAAATGGCCGTATTCCCCCGACATAAAAGCGCCCGTCCGGCCAATATAGCGCCAGGCGTTTTTATGTCGGGCCCAAAAGATAGTCCTGGAACTATCTTTTGGTCCGGAATACGTTGGCTGCTGCATGGACTCCTATGGAAGCCAAAGACAGCAGCCGCAGAATGGAGGTGGGAGGGAGTTTAGCAGTGTGACTGCTAAACTCCCTTCCTCTTCTCTCCTCCCCTCTGGCTGATTGCAATGGGAGGAGGCAGGGCAGGGGTGAAGTTAAACACAGCCCTGTCCCTCCTCCTCCCATTGCTGGCTGTGGACAAGGGGCAGAGCTAAGCGCTGCCCCATCCCCCCCCCCCCCCCCCCCATTGCAATCAGTCAGAGGAGAAAGGACGTGAGCCGGTGAGGGAGAGGGAAGGGGTGAGGGTATGGTGGCCTCGGTGTATATGGCCTGGGGCCCATGCCATCTGAATGGGCTCACAAACGTTAGATTTGTGCACCCATTAACAAGTTTTAACTGCTCAGATCGTAGCATATATTGGCCGGCATTGAATGACATCATTGAATGGCTGTGATTGGTTAATCAAGCGGTTAATAACTGTCTCAGTGATAGAAAGCAGAGGGTGGTTATAAATGGTACATACTCTGGTTGGGTAATTTTTACTAGGGGGGTACCACAAGGGACAGTATTGGGCCTTATTATTTTGTGGAGGGATTGTACATATCAATATTTGCAGATGATACAAAACTATGTAAAGAAATTAAGACAAGAGAGGACAGAATGCGTTTGCAAATGTGGATATCTGGATAAACTGGGGACTTGGGCAGAAAAATGGCAAATGAGATTTAACACTGATAAATGTGTCACGTCAGAGTCAGCACACTGTCAAGTCTCTGCCGGCACACCTTTGTTTCTGTGGGTTATATCCTGACTAGTTAGGGTTAACATCTCCTGTGCTTACTAGTCCAGGTTAATTAGTCCTGCAAGTGTCAGCAAGGTGTGGTTGGTGACTGACAGTTCTGTCTACCAATCAGCATCTCCCTCCTCCTTATATAATCCAGCTCTTCCTGGCTGGCAGCTGCTGATGATTTTCAGTGTTCCCTGAGCAGTCAGCCAGCTGAAAGCTCCTGCGTTTGGGTTTGTTCACTGTTTTGTATCTGTTGTTTGTCTGGTATTCAACTGTTCATGTCTTTCAGTTATTGTCTGTCTCTGTCTTGCTCCTTTGTTACTGACACTCTGGTTCCCCTCGGACCCCCATCCTGTCCTCATGCAAGAAAGTGGGGTCGTCTCTTTTGGGACGAGTGCTCCACTGCAAGGTGGGTTCAGTCTGAAGGGTTCTGAGTGCCTTGCTCTGTCAATTACCTCACTTCTCTGTCTGGCCTGCGTCTAGCCACCTGTATTAGCTAGTTTTTGCGTCCATTCTGGCAGCCCTCATACCAGGTTCCTGTTTGCAGTCCAGGATGAACGTAACAGTAGGGTTATGCACATGAGCAGGGAAATACATGTTACCATCACACACTAAATGGGAAAAAACTGGGTAAACCTGACATGAAAAGGACTTGGGGATTTTAACTGTAAGCTTAACTGGAGCAACCAGCGTCAGGCAGCAGCTGTCAAGGCAAATATGATCACGGAGGCATCAAAAAAGGTATAGGGGCATATGACAAGAGCAAGTTTCTTCCTCTTTACAAATCACTGGTCAGACCACACATGGAATATTGTGTACAGTTTTGGGCACTGGTACTCAAGAAGAACATATTAGAGTTGAGCAGGTACAAGATGGGCAACTAAGTTAATAAATGGCATAGGTGAACTACAATACCCAGAAAACACAATATCAATATTGGGGTGATTCAGTTTAGAAAAAAAGACAGTTGAGGGAAACCTAATATATATATCGCGAGACAATACAAAGATCTCTCCTATGATCTATTTATATTAAAAACTGTGACTGTAACAAGGGGGTGCCCTCCACGTCTAGAGCAAAGAAGATTTCTACACTAACATAGAAGGGGGTTCTTTACTGTAAGGAGCATTAAGACCATGTAACTCTTTATGCGAGGATGTGGTTATGATTAACTCATTAAAGGCGTTTGAGAATGGTCTGGATGCCTTTCTTGAGTGTTACAATATTGCGTATTATAGTCACTGATTACTTTAGAAGATTGGAATAGGGAAGGATTTTTTTCCCTAGGAGGGAAATTGGCTTCTACCTCATGTTTTTAGTCCACCTATGACAGTTGTATGGAAACGAACAATCATATTAATGATTGTCGGTTGCCATACAGACAATGATCTGCTGTGTATGAACAATAGTGAACGAGCACACACCAACATGCTTTGTCAATCAGCTCTTGTTACAACTGGCCTATTCTTGGCCATTGTAAAAGCACCTTTAGGCTATCAGTTCAATGCTCAAACATAACATGTATTGTCTTTTTTTTTTTTGATGGAGGGTGAATCTTCATAATTAATTCTTCTGGTGGACCCAATATACGTAGTTCCAACTATGCCTGTGGGATTACATCAGCATTTTTACTGTGCTCTCTCCAGCCGCTCCTTTTGTTTTCAAAGATCTTTTTATCAGTCATTAATACATTATGAACAGGATGTTTACAAATGATCAATAACAAAGTTCAAAAATATAACAGGATTTAAGAGATGCAATATGCTCTCACGGCAAAGGCACTGGAAGAGGGTGGAATCCCAGTAACAATAGTGGATAGCGCTTGAAACACAGACTCCTAAACAACACAGTATCATTATATTGGACAATTGAAAAATAGTGGGATCTATGCCAGGCCAGTTGTCCTATAAACTTTGGGAAAATGAGTGGTTTTTAAACAAATAAACAGCAAATTTAGACCTGTCGATAATAGGGTGAACTAAGAGGCAAAAAAATTAACTAGAAAAAAGGTGGGAAAGTGGGGAAAAGGGGTAGAGGGATATGCACACAACAGAATCAGTTGCATGAAATTGGGACTTGAGATCTGGAAGTAGGCCTTCAACTTGGGGGTACCAGAGTAGAACTAGGAGGTCAGAGTGAGGTATTCAGGGGAGGTAGAAAAATTACACCATGGTTTCCATATCTGGTGAGGAGGATCAAGTGAACAAGCTTTCTCCTCAATAAGTTATAATTGGTCAACTTTAATTAACCAGCTCTTTATGGATAGGCATTTTGGGGACTTCCAAAGACAGGAGATAAGTATTTTTGCTCCAGCCAGTTGGAAGGATAAAAGTTAAATGGTCCACTTACTATAATCTGTCATTGGCAGGGCAGTAAATATGGTTTGTAATGGGATACAACCTTCCAACTGCAGATAGTACTGATAATTTTAAGGACAAGCAGTGTCACCGAGTGTGTGTATATATATATATATGTATATGTATATATATATATGTATAGTGAGACGGTGACCGGCAAGGTGCTGGAGGGCAGGTATGTGTCGCCTAGGATGCTCTCCTATGCTGCCTTGGGGAGCGCTTGGGCAGATACGTGCCACCGAGCAGCCTGGGCTCGGTGGAGGAAGCCGGCAGTATAGTGTTAGTAGCATTAAGCTACTAACACGTTGTAGTAAGTAAGTGGCTCCAAGCTGCATAATCCGGGCCGGCTTTTCCTGGAGTGACCAAAGTGAAGGGTGGGATGGTCACTCCCACGTACCAGGTGGGGCTGGTACCAGGGCATATAAAGCCTGGGCCTACAGGGCCTAGGGAGAGCTGAGACCTTTGCAGGTCTGAGAGTCCTGGCTGGCTGTGTGCAGGAGCCATTTGGTTACCAGTAGGTAGACAGGGACGCTGCATGTTTAGTAAGTGCTCGGATGAGCAGGATTTACGTTATGTTTGCCTGATGTTAAGGCCTGTATTTTGCTTTTGTTTGCTTGGAAATAAACCCAGGCAAAGCCTGGACTAAAGACTTTATCCTATGTGTCACTGTCTCTGACTGCTTATGCCCAGGTTGCTACCGATCCTAAACGCTAATCCCTCACAATATATATACATATATATATATATATATATATATATATATATATGCCTGGGTCTAGATTACATCTCCAGCAAGTGTCTATACTGGAGTAGTATACCACCTTGAAATTATTTTAGATTAGTTTTCTTGTACTCCAGTGCATTTACAAGGACTGTAAGGCAAATGGTAAATCTTTTGGGTATGAGCATCTGAGAGTTTTGTTCCAAGCTTTTTTCTTAATGTAGAATATAAGAGCATTTCATGGCACATCTTTGCATAAGAGAATATTGTAAATAGTGGCCAGAAGCTTAGAAGGATAGTTTGTCTGGGAAAGCAGTTTTTCACATTGAGTTAGATCTCGATCAAGCAGAGCTTTGGCACTGTATGAAAGGATTGCCCTCTTAATAACTGGATCTTAGATAAAGAAGCCTTGAACTGCCAGGTTTCTAATGAGATTGAACACTGTCTTTCAAAATATTATCAAGAGGAATATGAAAGTCACATGATCGTTCAATTGATTGTGTACGAACATCTGCTATAGGAGAATTGATTATGTTGGCGATATATATTATTGGGGAAATGGGTGGGCAGAAAGTCAAGTGAAATTCGGCCCAAGCATTTAAGATGGCCTTCATTAATTTGTCTAAAATTGGACGATTTCTAGAATTACTTGAATGATCTAAAATAGCTGATCTTAAAGTAGAGGGAGATACATTTTGCTTCAAGAGCACCCAGGGCTTATTATCTGGCTTTTAAACAGCTCTCATTTAAACCGATGCTTAATAATAAAATTGAAGATAAGTTGTGCCTATGCTACCCAGTGATTTCGGAAGAGTTAATGAGGATGAGTTTATTTTTGAACACTTAATCTAAATATATAATTTCATATCAGGGATTTAGTTTTGGTAAGGAAAATTAAAGGGATAGAAATGGGAAGCATTTGGAATATGTAGTTACATTTCGGAAGGATTAAGCCTTTTTCGGGATTTTTCCTTCCTATCCATGAAAAGAGAGGGTATCTCTACAGGATTGCAAATGAGGAAAGTACTCTACCCCCATCAGCTAGTATTTTGGGGGGATTTCTTTTTGCATGTACGTGCTGCTCGCCTACTTCGGTGGATCATAAGAGAATGAAGGAACCTTTGTCCGGTTTTACATCTAATCCATTCAGGTGCTGTCCATCTTCACACTTCAAACGAGGAAAGTAGTTTAAAGTTGAAAGATCTGACCATTATTGGCATAATTTAACACCCAAATATATTATATATTTTGGAAGCCATTTAAGATGGAACTTCTCTTGAAGTGTTTCAATTAGTGCGGGCTTCAAGTTTACACCTAATGCTTCAGATTTCTCCAAGTTAATTTCCCAGAGGGACACTTTGATAGGATGGACTGGAGTTTGCTTGGTGAAAACTTGGTGTTTAGCCCAGATTGTTGTATGTCACGTTTGCGAAATTAGGGCTAAGGGTTTTTGAGGTCTAAGTTGGTATAAGCAAGAATAGAAATTAAGAAATTCTTCTGATAATTTATTAATGTCACTTGCTTTTGTACCATTTGAGCTCTTTGGGGCTCAGTCAGACAAGAGTTTTTTTTTTGCGCATGTATAGGTGCATTTTAAAAATGGCTCCATTGGAATCAATGCTTTCCAATGAAATTGGTCACATGTCCATTTTTTAGAAGTGCAACAAAAAAAATCGCACCTGCAAAAGATAGTCATGTGAGTGCAAATGCACCCGGTAAAGCAATTTTTCTACACGCGATGTGCAATTTTATTTCTGTGCCTATACAGGTGCAAAAAAAAATGCTCGTCTGACTAAGCCCTTAATGAGTGAAAATAGGTCAGTTTCCTACTTTTTTAACGAGTTTGGATACTTTATTTCCTGGTATTTAAAGTTCATGAAGTATTTGGCAGACTGATTATTAATCGCATCTTTTTATTGTCTTTTTAGCTCATAAAGGGTGGAGCTCAATTGTGAGAGTTTATGAAAATAGCTTCTAATTTTGAAATTTCTGAGCACAATGTAGATACGGTATGTTGCCTAATTTTATTAAGATAGGAGCACATATAAGTTCCACCTCTGATAACAGCCTTGTGAGCCTCTTAGATTATAGGGAGAGGCGTAGACTCACTGTAATTCAATTGAAAGAATTCCCTAAGCACTTTATCCAATCTGACTCTATGCTTTGATGAGTTTAATACTGTCTCATTGAGCCTCCATGTTCAAATTAGTTGGGGGGGGGGGGGGTGCTGTTGTTTAGAAAGTGTCGACTTGATGATAAGGGAGTGGTCAGAATGGACAGAAGTTTTCATGTGAACAGTAAGTATATTAGAGATAATGGCTCTGCTTATAAGAAAATAATCTAGTCTTTGATAGGAATTGGGGGTGCGCAGTTGGGCATGTAGTCTAAATCTGAAGGGTGCAGGTATCTCCAAGCATCAATTAGTAAAACGAAGTGTAAGCATTTTTTGATGCAGGTCACTGCCCTTAATGATAAAGCTCATTTCTTTGTTGAGAAGTCTAAAAGAGGGTCTAGAGTAACGTTTAATTCTCTCCCAATGATTAAAATATCTTCTGTGAAGGAATGTAAAGCATCTATGGTTTTAATAATCCAATCAGTCTCTCCATCCTCTCCTCTAACCTCATATCCTTGCTATTCACTCTTATGATCATATTTCTTCTGCTTTCTATTGAGTTACTTACATACCGTGTAATTAACGTCCTATGTTTATTTCTTCTCATTATTAGAAGTAGGGGTATAGTTATAGGAGATATAGAAGTAGCAGTCACATCTGGGCCCTGTTGCTTCTGTACTTGGCTACCATAAAATGGATAAACTGTTGCTATGGTGACAGACAGCAAAATGCACCAAAAAGCGCACCAACATCATCACATAAGCACTGTGACCAATCACAGGCAGCACTCAGTTGTCATTCAATGAATTCAATGAATGGCCAAGAGATGCCTGTGATTGGCAGAGCGTTCAGCCAATCAGACGCAGCCCTTTCAGCAGGCAGGGATTTTAATCCCCGCCTGCTGAAAGAACTTCATTACAGTGACAGGACCCAAGCTGCTAGTCGCGCCTGAGCCTCGGCAGCGGCGGAGAGATGAGTATATTTATTTTTTACACCAGATAGGAATGATTTTCAGGGAAGGGCTTATATTTAAAGACCTTCCCTGAAAATGATTGCAGGGGTAGCCAGCAGACCATTGCTTTCAATGGGGCCGCTGGCAGCAGCCGCGGCCCCATTGAAAGCAATGCTGCAAGGACCTGCATTCACACATGTTTGTGCATGTACGTGGGTGTGCAATTTTGTGTGCACCTATGTACACACATGCCCACGCTCATGTGAATGCACCCTAAGGGGTTAATGAGCTGAGGTGTTGTTGGAGAGCAGCCAAGAGGAATATAATAGTCTACAGAGGAGCTGCTGCCTGTGAAAGCAGAGCAGCAGCAGATTCCAGAAACTGTGAGAGACTAAAGCAGGAGCTGGACTGAGACACCGGAGACCGCTTGCTGCAAAGAGGGAGAAAGCTGCCGTGTTGCAGCCACAGTCCGGTGAGAGACAGCTAATTGTGACAAGAAACCAAGAAGAACAGCACTGTAGAGTGGCATTCCTGACTCAGGACAAGCCTGAGTCAGTAGTAGTGGTGACGCACATACAACAGCACTGTAAGTGAGGCTATCCTCAATCTATCTACTAGATGTGCACACTGCTAGGGATGGGACTAGCTAAGCAACAGGCCTGTTGTGTAGTGAGGTGCCATGCTAAAGGATTTGCACTGTGTACTAAACCTTCATTGCTCGCTGTTATGAACTGAGATAGGGATACAGGAACGCAAGCCTACATTATAGAGACGTTTGTACCGGACTTCGAGCATTGTGTTTTTAACAGACCATATAGATAATAATAGTAAGTTAACTCTTTACAAACAAGCTGGTTGTTATGTTGCTCTCCAAAACTGATCTCTGTACAACATTATTGATACTGTACGTCCGGCTTTATTCCGTATTGTGCACAAAGTATTGTTATTCTTAGGATGTAGTTAGTCGTTGCTAGCGCCAGGTTATTTGAAGGTACAAGTTGAATTACTTACTTGTCATCATAACCTTGATCACTGTCATTCCCTTGTTCATAAATATATATTGTACATTTTTGTTGCCCCATCCGCTGCATAGTATTCAAAATTTAGCATTGCTATACCACTACCTGCGACACTTGAGGGGGCCAAAAGCCTCTGTGCCACATAAGACTCCAGTACCATAAATATTATACTAGGTGACCCTGCAACAGATTTTGTATTAGGCGCCAGAAACGTCAAATTTGCCTCCAAAATTGCAAGCCTCGCTCAAGCTACATTTCCTCAGTTTTTATTTTCATGATTATAACTAAGTAAAGCAAATTCATAATTTCACTGTCTTGAACCCCTCAGATTGGCTCATAATAATCACTTACTCTTATCTGCGTGCTTATTAAAACTTGCTGGCTTTCCAATATTTGGCCAATCATGTACAAATCCTAACAGTTAGATGTATTTTTTGGATAAGTCGAGTCTGGTTGGAAATTCATTGCAATATATATATATTTTTCTCTCTCTACTAAGCTTATCATTTGACCCCCCTTTTGTATGATCGAAGACAGCTTTCCTGCATTTGATGACTCCAGTGGGAAAAGGCTTATTCAATGCTCCTGTTTCGTATGAGATAGGTAATTATATATGTCTGCGATCTGATACTGCACGTGACATTTATGTCAAAATGGGATTGAGTGTAGTAAATGAGAAATATTGATTTAGATTCTAAGTAAAACTGCTTGAGTAAGAAAACGCCTTGCTGTAGTGGTATTAACTAGAGATGAGCGAGCACCAAAATGCTCGAGTGCTCGTTACTCGAGTTGAAGCCCCCTAGGAATACCAGGACACAAATTGGATTGGAAAGGGTTAATACTAGAGATGAGCGAGCATACTCGTCCGAGCTTGATGCTCGTTCGACGATTAGGGTGCTAGAGATGGTCGTTACTCGAGACGAGCACCACGCGGTGCTCGTCTCGATTAAACGAGCACTGACCATTGAATTCAATGGAGCTGGCAATACAGCCAGCTCCATTGAAAGCAATGGGCTGCCGGCGAGCGCAGGATGAATTTTCGGGAAGGGCTTAAAAATATAAGCCCTTACCTGAAAAAGAAAGATTTTAGTGTAAAAAAGAATAAAAATGCAGGCATTCTCTTCAATGGAGCCTCTGCTGCTGCCGACGACTCCATTGAAGACAATGGTCCGCTGGCACACCTGAATTCTTTTTCAGGGAAGGGCTTTACATATAAGCCATTCCCTGGAAATTAATTAAAAGTGATTTAAAAAACAAAAAAAATAGATACCTCCCTTCAGCTGCCGGGGCACAGCCGTGTCTTCTCCTGCTGTCCCCTGCACTGTGGTGCTGAACTGCTGTCATTCAGGTGAGAGCTGCGCTGAGCCAATCAGAGGCAACACTCACTCACCCATTCATGAATTCATGAATGGGTGTGAGTGAGATCTGCCTCTGATTGGTCAGGCTGTGACCAATCAGAGGCAGCTCATTCAGCAGGCGGGGATTTTAAATTCCCGGCTGCTGAATACTACAGAGAGCAGTTCAGGAGAACTGCCAGCTGGCCTCAGCTGAACTCCGTCTGCCGGGAGCAGGTGAGTATATATGTATTTTTTATTTTTACACATTGCTGGATGAATTGCAGGGAAGGGCTTATATATTTAAGCCCTTCCCGAAAATTCATTGTGCGATCGCCGGCAGCCCATTGCTTTCAATGGAGCCGGCTGTATTGCCGGCTCCATTGAATTTAATGGGCTAACATCGTTCTGCCGGGACAAGGTGAGTATATATTTTTTTTGACTTTTTATACATTTTAGGATGATTTTCAGGTAAGGGCTTATATTTTTAAGCCCTTCCCGAAAATTCATCCCGCGCTAGCCGGCAGTCCATTGCTTTCAATGGAGCCGGCTGTATTGCCAGCTCCATTGAATTCAATGGTCAGTGCTCGTTTAATCGAGACGAGCACCGCGTGGTGCTCGTCTCGAGTAACGAGCATCTCGAGCACCCTAATACTCGAACGAGCATCAAGCTCGGACGAGTATGCTCGCTCATCTCTAGTATTAACCCTTTCCAATCCAATTTGTATCCTGGTATTCCTAGGGGGCTTACTCTTTTTCTACCGTTATACAACGGTGCTAACGGCTGACTAAAGCCAGTACTGCATGAGGTGACACGTTGGATAGGCTCCGACAGCAGAGAGGCTGGCAATATGTAGTAAGAGAACCTTGACGGACTTCTTCCAACATCGGAGCTGTATAGCCTTAAATCATAATGTCTTAAGAGGTCAGACAGTGGATTGAAAAGGGTTAATGCACATTCTAAGCATCTGTGTATCAAAAAGAACAAATACATATGTGTATTAGGCAATGGCGGACTAGAGTAGGGGCAATGGCCCAATAGGTACCCAAACAGCCCCACCATAAATGCAGGCTCACTTTTCTCACTCAGAAGTGGAAAATTAATTGCTACTAACTGCTACTGTAGAATTGCCCTGTGAGTGCTTTGCTGTGTAAGTATGTAAAAGGGCATCTCTGTGTGTGCGCAGGGCCGAGTCTAGGCTTATGTGGACCCTCAGACAATAGAGTCTCAGTGGGCTCCTTTGCAATAAGATACACACCACAGTAAAATGGCAATACTGTATTTACTGTTGTTCTTTTATTATATCTCATTTAACATAAAGTAACAGTAATGTACAGTATTAACTTTATTATATTGGATGTAACAATTTCGGTTATCACTGACCTAATGCTTCGATATTCTTGGTTGACCAAAGTATTATTAGCAATCCATTACATGCTGTAGAAGATTTTACTATGTGAAACTACAGCTCCGAGTGTGACCTGAACAATGGTAAGTGCATTCTGAGAGTTGTAGTTTAACAAGCTTGAATGTTGCCAATCTTACATGTAAACCTAATATTGATGTGATGCTGACAGAGACAGAATGCACGATGATAGTGCGTGACTCACAGGTGACGTTCTCTGGGCTTGTTTCTTTTCTTCTCCATCTGGTCCAGAGCTTCATGACTTCTTCCAGCTAATTTCTGCCTCTGCAGAGTTTCTGTCCCAGACCTCTTTGGCTCCTCTGAAAATAACAGTGACGCACAATATGTCATCTAAAAACAGTACTACTCGCTGTGCTCCTAGAAAAATAGTAATGTACATTTTGTGCCAGAAATGAATAAAACGTTGTGCCCCCTGAAAAAAAAAAACTAGAATGTGCCTTAGAAGTAAATAAAACACTATGCCCCTGGAAATGTATGGACGGAGCTCACTTAAAATATCTTTTATTCTGTTTCTGGAATCAGGCTGCCATGAAGAAGCCACATCTTGCCTATACACACTCTCCCCATTTTCTTTCACCTAGCCTCTCAGTGCCCCCTACACAGTGAGTGGCCTCACACAGTAATTAGCCTCCTCTGTGGCCTCCTTAGGGTATGTTCACATGGATTGGAGTTTGGTGTGGTATGCAGATATTCGTGCGGATCCACACCAAAATCCACACCAATGCAGTTTGGGATGCAGACTTTGGTGTGGATTTCCTACTGCAGAAAATCCACACTATTTCTGCTACATGTTAACATACCCTTAGGATGCACATGTGTAGCGGAATTGGTGGGGATTTTCTGCAACAGAAAGTCCACATAAAAATCCGCATTAAAAACTATGTCAAAGTCCGCACCAGACGTCACCCCTGCACCCCTGCTGTTGATCCATATCAAAATCCTCATCACATGGTGCAGATTTTGATGCAGATGTGCACCAAAATACGCTACATGTGAACGCACCCTTATACAATAGTTAACCCCCTCTGTGGCCCCCTTATATGCAGTAATTTGTCCCTTCTGTGGCCCCCACACATTTGTCTCCTCTTCAGCCCCTTACAGACTAATGTATTCCCTCTGCGATTCTTCAACCCTTGCTTTTGTACTGCACTGTTCTACAATTATAATGCCTCCTCTCTGGTTCCTTCTCCTCTGAGGTGCTGATGAGGGGGCATTGACAGGGGAATGGCATTGAAGATACACAGGCTGTGGGGCCATGTGACATGGAGAGCAGGAGATTACCGATCTGATGACAATCTCCGCAGGGAAGGTCTCCCCAGGTGCAGTGGGCCCTGGCATCTGCCCAGGTTTGCTGGGTGCTGACCTTTGACCTAGATTTAAGACATAATAGCATAGCATGCTGCGGCATTTTGTCCGGTAGAATGCCAGGTGGCAAGACAGAAGCCTGTCGGATCCCATTATAGTTAGTGGAGTCAATCAGGAGCCGTCCATGTCAGTTCTAAGTGCCGCATCTGGCACTTCATTTATTTTCAGACAGAGCTGAAATAATAGTGCCAACCCAGTGTGAACCCAGCCTAACTTAGCCTAGATGTGCAGCACATTTTCAAACAGAACCAAGTAAATTAACCCTTTGCAATCCAATTTTGGATTGAAGGTTTCCTATGGGCTCTCTCTTTCTGCCATTATACCATGGCGCAGTCTGCTGGCTAGAGCCAGTACTGTGGTATGTGACATACTGGAGAGGCCCCCGACAACAGAGCGGCCAGTAATATACAGTAAGAATACCCTGCCGGACGTCTTCCGACATCGGAGCTGTAGAGCCTTCAATCACAATGTCTTTAGATGTTAGACAGTGGATAGGAAAGGGTTAACAAAAAGTAAGGAACTGTATGTCTGCTATACACTGCTTGTTATGGACCCATGTTTTCTACGGTTGTTACTATTTTTTTTTTACACTAGCAGTGTATATATTATTTTGCTGACAGAGGCAAATGTAAGCTCAATTCTGGTACCATATTTATGTAGTAAGCTTAATTCTGGTACAGTATCTATGTAGTAAGCTCAATTCTGGTACTGTTCCTATGTAGTAAGCTCACTTTGGTACCATATCAACTGTATTTAATAAGCTAAATTCTGGTGCCATATCGAAAGATATCTTTACATAGGACGAGTGTTGAGTGTATTAGCACCCAACAGCCATCCCAGCAAATACTGCTGCTGTGCTTTTACATAGCAGTGATAGTCGCTATGTGAATGGAGGTGGAGCAGCTGTTGTTCGCTTCCAGTCGCCCACCTTCATTCACTGCAAACAGGAGTCATTGTTAGATTGAGCAACTTTTGTTTACAAAGACCTATAGTCATTTGGTTGTTAGTTCTGCTAAAAACCAAGCGACTCTGACAGGTTAGAGAATTGTCACTCAGTGCCTTGTTGGCGGTCGCATGTACACAGGATGACAATTACATGAATTTGTTATTTCCAGCGATAATGTAGGCCCCGTGTTAAGGTACCTTAACTATAATTTTCTCATCTTTTTTCAATTATAATTTTTACACATATTTAATATTTTCAGGCAATGCACTGAAGCTAAATAGTTTTTGTACGCTCATGCATGTATGGAACTATTGCCTGTCTACAATGGTCACTGTAGTCTAAGATGGTGTTATTTTTATTTTCATTTTTATTTTTAGATGACCTACTGGCTTCTATGGGAGAGTTTTGTGAGTATGCTCTGTGACCTGTGCAGAGGTCATTGCACAGAGAGGGGGATGAGGTGAGCTGTGACGATCACCTATTGTGAATGATGGATCCTATGTTATCTTTATAAGGATGTTACCTTTCATTGTAATCCTTCCTTTAATAATAATGAGAGAACTACTGAAAAGTTCCTGTATGGAATAGAAAGTGTCAGCCTATTTTAAGAATCAGTGGTCAGTGGAAAAACTGCAAGATTTCAGGATTTCAGCCTCGTGTGGTACAGAGTGTAAGCTCTTGCTCACAACCTGAAGGTTGCACGTTCAAAACCCCGAATGGTTCAGGTAGCCGGCACAAGGTCAACTCAGCCTTCCATCCTTCTGAGGTCGGTAAAATGAGTACCTAGCTTGGTGGGGGGTAATAATTAAAATTACCTGAAAGCGCTGCGTAATAAGTTGGTGCTATACAAATAACAAGATTTATTTATTTATTATATAGATAATGACATTGGAAATTATAAAAAAAAAATTATTAAAACAGTAGGTCATTTCTAATGACACAATCCCTTTAAACAAGTATATATTATATACGTTAGTGGATGTTAGGCGTTTGTTTAGCACTTGATCTTTTCTGTATTATTTATGATGCTTCTAATCATAGCAATTAGAGATACCATTTAATATGGCAGCGCATCCCGTAACTACCGGCATTCTTCATTCCCATCATAGGGTCATGCCATGGTACTGTAAGTGTTTTTACCTTGACCAATTTAATTAACATAGCCTGCAACAAAGTAATAATTTTTGCAAAAGCAAAACTGATGTTAAATTTGATGTTCAAAAGGAATGTTCCTTTCTACATAAATACATTTTCTGCAGATAATATGCAGAGAGCCTACAGCCACAGAAACATGTCATTATTAACCTTTTTATTAACCATCTTTCTTTGGTGTTAAAAAAGCATTAAAATATCCATTGGACGGTTTATAGGCTTTATTTGAGAAGCACTTTCATATTCAGGATTTACATTTTCAACACATTCCGAAACGAATTTCACAAAAACTGACTCTTGATCAGGATTATTTAAAATAAAATACATATAAAATCTACCTATTATCTCCTCCTGGAGGGGCAGCCTTTATGTCTCTATCAACAGCTGGCACATGCCACATCATTTGTCACCTGTTTCAAGGAAATAAAGTAATTATGACAGGTACAGCTTAATGAGAAACATTACACAAATATAGAATCAATATTCTAATTTCAATAAACTATGTAGGTGCTAAAGGTGTGTGGTCTCTATAACATACTTAAAAGTAGCTACAGAATAATCCAAACATCTAATACAATGATAACATGCAATGGGGGTGTAACATGGAAAAGGATCCAATAACAAAGATTGAAATGGGCCCTCGAGATTTTGCAATCTAGGACAAATGGGCATTATTACTAAATGGGGGCACAAAGAAGGCACTAATACTGAATTGGGGTGCAAGGAGGGCACTGTTACTATGTAGGATCACAAAGTTGCTGCTATTACTATATGGGAGCATGAGACGAACATTATTACTTTGTGGGATAGAATTAGGCAGGTATTGTTACTGTGTGAGCACCAAGGGGGGCATTGTTACCATTTGGAACTCTATGGATGACTGCGTAGATGTGGGGACGTGCTGGAAAATAGAGAAGCCAAAAATCTTTGTGTGTTAAATTCTGCAGAGATGAGTCATGGATGAAAGAAATCGTCAGCACAATCTGGGTCGGATGGAAAATAAAAATAAAATTGAATTACCCAACTGAGAGAAGAAACCTATGCTCACTGCAGGTAACTATGCTATATTTACCAGTTCTACAGACCAGAGGCGTAATATATATATAAAATGCCTCTGGTGTTTTGTGTCACAGATATGACACAAAAATTATTTTGGTAGTCCGACACATTCTAAAAAATTAGGACTGTTATATTGTCATCTGCACAAACTCACTAAACAGTATCTGAGCATTAAAAACCAAAACATTCTGGTCATTAAGAGGTTACCCTAACTAGATAACCTGTATACATCATGAGAGGTACCCTACTTGGGATGGCATTCTACCTATCCAGAGCAAAGAGCCACTATAAGGAGTGGCTCCCACTTAACATATCAATGTATTAAACAGTTGCCCATTTATAATGCCAAATTTCTCCTGCAAATTAAATGTGTGGTCACAAAAAGCTTCCCTTGGCCATTTTAGATCATGTCTAGTACTTTAAGCAACTTTGTCAATTCCTGGGTGGCTTGGTTTTGAGAAGGTGGTGTCCAGTTGGCCAATTTGATATGGGAAAGATTTTATAAGTGGCACTGGATTCCATAGGAATGTAATATGTGCGTAACATAAGTGTTTTAGCATCTATTGAGTCCCTGTATGGTCAAAGTATAAAGAAATGGTCAATGAGTACAACAGTTTGAGGAGTGGAAGAAGCGGTGTATTAGGCTTCAGACCAATTTACAGCATACCCAGTCCAAAGTAATCAGAAGTCTACAGCATGACTGTGACATTGAGTGAATTAAAACCATCCAATTTAATATTGCAACACAGATTCTTAGTGTTAAGTTAAATAGCCAACATGGTAATTGTGGCATATCAGTGTTTTTTTTCTTGACATAAGCCGTAATAGGTTCTTGGAAGATTTGTTTTTGACTCAACTTCGTAAATTACTGGTTCATATGTAAATGACTGAAAATGAGCTAGCAGGGGACATTAATGAATTAGAAACGCAAGAGTTCTAGCCTTCCCAGTAATTTAATTTGTTCCTTTTTCTTGCAGACTATCCATCACTATAAATCCCTGATAATTAGAATTGTAGACCCATGCTGTAGTCTGAGGACATTCTATCAGGACAAAATGTTAATATTCTGGTGTTTTTCTCCTGAAGTTTAATTTAAAAGAACATCATGGCATTAGCAGCTTAAAATGAATTCATATCTAAAATGAATCAAATGCGTTGTCCAGCCGAGGTCCGACCAGTCAGCTAAGTGCATGCAAGAGCAGCAAGGCAAATCAATTCAAATGATTTTAGAATCTCGAATGTAAGACAGGCAGTAGATATATATTAGATGTATAGGTACATGTATAAGTGTGGATTTATATATGCAGCTGGTATTATGTGAAATTAAAGGAATATATCATCCGAACATGACCTGCTGTATAAAGTAAGTTTTTTATGTTAAACATGTTTTAAGAATTTTTGGTGATTATTTTTAAATATTTAATGTTGCGATATTTGAAAAAAAATCCTGAAATCTTGCAGTTCTTACACTGACTGCTAAGGCTGCCTGTCCACGGGCATTTTTGCATTGCGTTCCCTGCGGCGATAATCCAGCTGTGGGAAATGCAGTGCAGCTTTCCATAGCGTTGCTATGGAAAGCACAGCACCCCTGTCCACAAGTGGAGAACCATAGCAATTCTCTGCTCGCGGGCGGAAAATCGCGGCATGCTGTGAATTGCCGTGATTCTCCGCGGTGAGCTCATCTGTCAGGTAGGCTCACCACGGAGATCCATCTGCTGGCTCCTGCTCCCAGGCGGCGGCTCCCATGGTGGAGATCCACAGTGGGATATCGCAACGCCCATGGACAGGCAGCCTTATAAAAGCCTGAGTCTTCTTGTTCAGTAGAGAAAACCCTTCAGCAATCATCTCACTATCATCACAGGCAGGATTACAATGAAAGGTAACATTTATATATATAAGCAACACAGAATCCACCATTCACTACAGGTAATAATCACAGCTTGTCTACTCCCCCTCCCTGCACAATGGCCTCTGTACATGTCACAGAGCATGCTTAGAACTGTCTGAGATAGAAGTCAATAAGTACCCTCCTATCCATTGTGCCTATGAGTTCTGATGCCTTTGGGTTTGTATGGAGGGGGATTGAGAGCCAATTCCACTCCATACATTGTGACTTCCGTCTTTTCTCACAGCTGAGCCCCTCCAGCAGCAGCTGCGATCAGTGTTAATGCTCATCATGGCTGTTAACTCTGTAAATGCCCCTGTAGGTTCTCACAGGGGCATTTACATTCCCTGATTGCTTTTGCGGGATCCTGAACAGCCCCATTGCGATGATATCACAGGGTGCCGTTTGGCTGACTGCTGATTGCTGATGGCTGATTGCATCCCTAAAAGTCCAATATATCAAAGTAATACATTACTTATCTCACATGGTGAACATCATCTGAAAAAAAAAACCACATAAACATCAGAAATGTGTATTTTTGGTGCCCCCCTTCCTTCCCGTCTCCAAGAAAAAAACTCAATAAAAGTGATCAAAACATCATATGTACATCAAGATGGTACCAAAATAAATTACAGTGTCACGTTGTGCTCCTGGGATCTGTAGTTCTATGAGTTTCCAGGAACGCACTGCTGAACGTGTGGTTGATTTGGCTGGCAGACGGTATGGAGTTCTTCAGCCAGCCAATCACCATCGGTCTTGTGCACATAAATACCAGTCCTTCTTACTGGAGGATGCTGGTCACGTATTCATTATCATTTTCCTACTCAGTACTTGGTGTTATGCATGCTGCCACAGTAGTTTGAGTTGCTTTCCCCACCTTCTCCGAGAATGGTCTGGACGCCTGATCTCCCTGTCTGCATGTTCCGTGACCTCTTCTCCCTTCCCTTTTATCAGGTGAGGCCTCCAGATAACGGATGTCTTGTATGTTATCAGGTAAGTGATATCTGACACTGTTCCTTTTATTTCATTTTGTTGTCTGACTCTCTTTCCCCTTTTTTGGTGGGTAAACACTTGAATTTGCTCCTGTTTTATCTTTGCATGCATGAGGTTTTGAGTTGGTTTACCTTCCATCTGTGTGGTGAGCAGACTTCACGTGTGAACAATGTCTTGTTCTGTGTATGTCTTTAGATGTGGACTACACTTGTGAACAATGTCTTGTCCTGTGATGTTCCCTTTATGTTGCAGTCACTTGGTGTGAACAGGGTTGTGTTTTGTGCATGTCTGTAGGTGTTGACTACACTAGGTGTGAACTGCCCTGTTTCAGTGT
The DNA here is from genome assembly GCF_035609145.1 of Eleutherodactylus coqui. Lineage (NCBI taxonomy): Eukaryota > Metazoa > Chordata > Amphibia > Anura > Eleutherodactylidae > Eleutherodactylus > Eleutherodactylus coqui. The sequence goes on from NC_089844.1 coordinate 113,844,298, forward strand.
GTATGTTATAGTTCCCTTGTCTGGTGTTTCTGACTGTTACCATTTAGGGTGAGCCAGGCCCCTAGGTTCCAGTGTGGGGCCATCCCTATTGGGCCGATCACCCCACTTATAGGCAGGGTTCCCTTGTTGTAGTATTAGTTGTCTTGTTAGAGTAGGGACGTACAAGACAATGAGGAGCCTTGACGTGGGCTTGTAAACTTATGTATTTTGGGCAAAATACAAACCAATACTTATATATTTATTATACTTATTAGCAATTCCATCCGCTTGTGTTCATTGGTAAGTATTTTAGCGCCTGGTGTGGGTATGCATGTTCGGATTACGTTGTTGGGGTCTAAGTGCATATTCTTTCCATTTCCTTTCTAGCCCTTACTTTAGTTGCATACGTTAAGGTTGTTGTTCCCACGGCCTGCACAAATGTAACATACAGGACGTCCCTCGCACAACTCTGTCGACAGAAAAATAAAAAAGTTATGGCTGTCAGAAAATGTCAGAAGAAAATCATTTTAGGTATTCCCAAAGATATTTTATTTTTTTAAAGTAGCACAGCACTTCATTTTTGCTGCAGTGTATACACAATAACACAAGAGTCCCCAAAAGATGTTGAAATTTAGTTTTTTTTTCCATTTCACTCCACCTAAAAATTTTAACATTTTTTTCAGTACATTATATGGTACATTAAGTAGGGCCATTGAAAAATACAACTTGTCCCACAAAATACAAGCCCACAGATAGCTACGTGGATTGATAAATATAAGAGTTATAATTTTTTGAAAGAAGGGAGGAAAAAATGAAAAACAAAAATGAAAAAAAAACACAGAGTATTTAAGGGATTTATAGGAATGCCTTGTTATTCTATAGGATTTCTGTTGTTGTTCAACAAAGTATGCAGTAATAGAGTTAGGGCTAGCAAAGCATGAAGTAAGGTTATTAGGGTTAGGGTAAGTGTAGTGTTAAGGTTTGCTTGAATGCCTAGTTAGGATTGGGTTATGGTTAGTGTTAGTGTTGGTAAAGTATGAATTCAAGGGGTTGTTTGGTGTCAATATAAAACTTTTTACCAGCTGGGCATAAGTTAAAATTAAAAAATAATGCATACTCACCTGTCTTCACTTCTGCCCCAGCACCTCCCAGCTAACTGGCTCCATCGCCTTCTCCACTGCCGTAAGTCTGGTGACCGCTGCAGCCAATCAGAGACCTCAGTGAATTTTTGGTATCATGGCGCCCAGGAGTTTGGAAGGTGACTCTGATTTGCCATAGCAGTCACCTGATTTCTGGAGGATGGGAAGAGGCAGCGGGAGATGGTTAGCTGTGCCTCGAGGAAGCGGGGGAGACAGCTGTGTATACATTATACTTTTACTTTAACTCATACCCAGCTGTTAAACGTTTTCTATTGCAACAACCAAACACCTTTAAGGTTATTTCATTCTCACTTCATAATCTTTATCTAGCAATTTTAAATTAATACTTATTTAAGGACCCTTTTACACAGAACTATTCATTCAGTTTTGCATGATCCAACAATTTTTGAATTGTAATTATCGTTGGATCATGCAAAATTAAATGCTAATCATTCAGTGTAAACACGGCCAATGATTTAACGACGAGCAATAATTTGCTCACTTGTTTATTCGTCGTTTATTTTATGCAGACATAAAAATCATCATTCAGTCATTTGCAAGTTAAGTGTAAAAAGTGATCATTCAGTCGTTCCCATTCACTGGTACGGTCCCCTGAAAGAACAACGATAGCGTGAATGAGTGAATAAGAAAGGAATTTCAATAATTATCTGCATGTGTAAACTGACTGCATTTTTAAGCAATCAACTGTGTCATCGTCCACTAGCTCCAATAATTTCTCACTCCATGTAAAAGGACACTAAGGCTATGATTAGGCTCTTTGTTAAGAACCACCTGGGAACTCTGTGGTGCAGTATACACAGAACACTGGGGGTCACATAGCAAAGCTCAAACTGGGCCCTCCATCTTGGTGTGAGTTTTGCCAACTGAAACACAAGGACCTGATGATTGTTCTCCCCTCTGTCTCCTTTCCATAACCCTTGAGCTAATTACCCAGGAAGGGAATCTTGCACAGGTTTTCAGCAATTAATAGTGCAGAGAAGAAGCGAATACTCTAGACTTGGCTCCTCTCTCTTTCATACGGCCGTCATGAAAATTGTGCGAGATTTGGGCGTTGCGAGATGCACAAATATCACACGAATATGAACCCCATTCTTTTGAGTTATTTTGTTCCAGCATCGCATTCCAGTACAGGAAAAAATAGTAACATGTCCTATCTATGGATGTTCCCTCGCAACGCATCGCCCATTGTTTTCAATGGGACAGAAAACACATTGCACAGCATGTGATATGCACTCAAGTGCGATGCAAGGTTCCCATTGAAAACAATAGGAAATGCTTGCCGATCCTTACCGAGGTGATGGGAGGCATTTTTTACAGAAAAAAACACCTCGCATCTGCTTGTCATTGGGAGTTTCACGGCCCGATATCACGCTCAACTGTGTGTAGGAAGCCTTAGAGAGCATTCGAACGTTTGCTGATTAGCTGTGGATTTTATGTGCAGATGTTGGTGCAGATCTGCAACAAAATCCATGCAGGAAGTCAGCAACAGGTGAATACACCATTAAGACCCCATTGCCGCCACATAGTTAGCCACTATGGTATACTACACTGGCGTGACTATAGGGGATGCGATTGCACCCAGGCCCAGGACCCTTAGGCCTCATGTCCATGGGGAAAATCAGATCCGCTGCAGATTCTCCATGTAGAATCTGCAGCGGGTCCCTCCTGCCCCGCGGACATGAGCGCCGAAAATAGCAATTTAAAAGCATTTACCTATCCGGCGCGGGCGACGAAGCTCTGCTCTTCCTCACGACCGGTTCTTCATTTTCGGCCGGCGGATGAATTCCTGACGCCGGCGGCACGTCGCCGGCACGTCGTCGACGTGCCGCGCGCATGCGCCGGGCACATCCGCCGAGCCGAAGCAAGGGAGATGCGGCCGTGAGGAAGAGAAGAGCTTCGCGGTCCGCTGCGGGTGAGTAAATGCTTTAAATTCCTATTTTAGGTCTCCCGCGGATCCGGACGGCTTCCATAGGCTTCAATAGAAGCCCGCGGGAGCCGTCCCCGCGGGAGACCCGCATGAAAATGGAGCATGGTCCAGATTTTTTCATGCTCCATTTTTTTTAAAATCACTTTTATTGACGATCCGCGGGTATTTATGTACCCGCGGGTGGTCAATGCATCCCTATGGGGTGCGGATCCGCATGCAGGAAATCCGCTGCGGATCCTAAATCCTATTTTCCCCGTGGACATGAGCCCTTAGGGAGCCCATAAGGCCTCTCTCTCCATATAAGGAGCCCAGTACTATGAATAAAGCATTATAGTTGGGGGCCCCGTTACAGGTTTTGCATTGGGGCCCAGGAGCTTCAAGTTACGCCTCTGTCATACCGTATATGCCTCAACTACCAACTTCAGTGACTGGAATATTTCCTGTTTTCGTTGGGTCATGATTTCGCTACTTGATGCGGAAGATCTCTAAAATGATGCCATCGATAATTTGGGGTTAAGCTGAAATCTTTAACTCCAGACAAGATCTGAATTTTCAGTCTCTTGTTAAAGTACATTTTTTCCTTTTTCCTGGTTTTGTAACTCATCATCACAGACTTGAATGGGACTGAGCTGCAAAAAGAGCCTTGTTTTCTGGTTTAACTAATATACTAGGGAGTTGCTATTGAGGCAGTCCCTTTACTGGATATTATAAGTATAGTATAAGTATAGTATCTCCAAACTACATGAGGCTTTATGAACCTCTATAATACAGAAATCACGGTGCTTGTTAAATATGTAGGACAGTTGTGTCCCATGGACAGCGTTACAGAGGACACTTGTCTTCATTGTCGATAAATTATCATCTTGACAAAGAAATTTAAATTTTCACATCACTGCAATTTCTACGGCCTAGAAACCACAGAACATTAGTCAATGACATAATGTAGAAGAATTGCTACACAGAAAATGACTAAGTAGTTCAGAGGCATACTAAAACTTCTGGACCCCAATGTAAAATCTGTAGCAAGCCCTCAATCTATCATCTGCCATTTATAAAATTGGCGCCTTCTTGTGTGGCTAAGGACCTTCGGCCCCTCTCGGACACTAGAGCCTAGGGGCAACTCCTACTTCTGCACTCCTATAGTAACAGCTCTGAAACATTTAGCAAGTGCCATCTTTTCAAAGCTTTCCATTTCAATGCATTACTGCAGCTTTTTTAAAACATATTTTTATATAAGTTTAAAAAAAAACATGCGTAGGTACCCAGCACGCCATCTGATACATGTTGGAGGAAGAAGCAAGATCAAAATAGGGCTCCAAAAGCTGTTGTATAATAAATCAAGATATACACAAAATGAATACCATGTCACCGCTGTCTGAGGGAAAAATGTAGCAAGTATTATAATAGTAGAATTAGCAATAACAACAGGAAAAAAGAACTATAGAATAGGGTACAGATAGCAAGAAACAAGCCCTGCACATGAGGAAGGTTGTTTTGGCTATTCGAAAATATTACTCATAGCACTTAAAACAAGACTACAAAGAGAAATAAGGCACATATGCGCCAAGCATTGAGTGGCGTTTCCCATAGGTAACTCAATAAGTTCTTTGTAAAATTGTGTGAGCCTTTAAATCCTGAGAAATGTGGCCATATCGCCCAGTGAAACTTAAAAGTTGGAACTTTACCTAACTGACATGCCGTCAAATGCTCCATAATACAACTAGAATATACAGTTTGCAAAACTTTATACATAAAATTTCTGTACTCCTCAATTTCCTATGCTACGGAGGATTTTGATGCGGTCAATGTATGCCTCATGATGGTTATGCTTTCCATGGGCACATCTTCTAGTCCTAAAAATAATATGGCAACATGTAAGCCCATGGAATAGTTTGCCGTAAAATCAATTTAAGGAGATGTAGATTAGTAACCCAAAAAGTTGGATATGGACACTAAGCCATCAAATGTGGAGCAAGGATGCTCCAGTCCCTTTCTCTGGCTGTCATTACCCACCTCACCACCATCTTCAACCTCTCCCTGACCTCTAGCATTTTCCCCTTCTCATTCAAGCACATCATAATTTCCCCTCTGCTAAAAAAAACGATCCTTGACCCAATCGATGCTGCCAATTACCGACCCAACTCAAACCTCCCATTCTTCTCCAAATTATTAGAACATCTGGTCTATTCCCATCTTATACACTTTCTCTCTGATAACTCTTCTTGGTCCCCTTCAGTCTGGCTTCCGTCCCATACACTCGCCCTGACAAAAGTATCAAATAACCTTATGACAGCAAAGTCAAGGCGCAACTACTCCCTACTAATCCTCTTTCAAATCCCTGCTGCTTTTGACATTGTTGACCATGACTTCCTCCTTACTATGCTTTGCTCTATCGGCCTAAAGGACACTGCTCTCTACTGGTTCTCCTCCTACCTCTCTGACTGCTCATTCAGCATCTCCTTTGCTGGCTCTACCTTCTTTCCACTTCTTCTCGCTGTTGAGGTCTCCCGGGGCTTGGTCATCGGCCCCCTCCTCTCTTCCATCTACACAGCCCAAATTGGACAAACCATCAGCAAATTTGGCCTCAAATATCATCTCTACACTGATGACACCCAACTATATACCTCTTCCCGTTACATCTCAGCACCATTACTACAAAATATCACAGACTGTCCGCTGTCTCTAACACATGTCCTCCCTTTTCTCAAATGTAATCTCTCAAAAACTGATCTTGTCTTTCGCCTTTCAGCCAACCTCCCCCCAACATCTCCATACCAGTATCTGGCACCGTAATAACCCCTAGAGAGTACGCCAGCTACCTTGGGGTCACACTGGATTCTGACCTCTCCTTTATGCCCCCATCAATCTCTGGCCCGAACATGCCACCTGCACCTCAGAAATATTGCTAAAATCTATCCATTTCTCACCACAGACACTGTAGCTATTAACCCCCACACAGAGCAGACGAAAAATATACTGAAACCATTATAACGAGCTACTACTAATGAATATTCACATCACTCCAGGAGACATTTTTGACATTTCAAAGCAAAGTAGAACTTTTTCTCTAATAGTAATTAAAACTAATTATATATCCCTATTTAGAAAGAAATCTTGTGCTGTATCCTGTAACCAGCTTCAGTGTGATTAACGAACAATGCCACTAAAGACCTGTCAGAGCAATACGATAGATAGAGAGAGAGATAGATAGAGAGATAGATAGATAGATAGATAGATAGATAGATAGATAGATAGATAGATAGATAGATAGATAGATAGAGAGATAGAGAGATAGATAGAGAGATAGATAGAGAGATAGATAGAGAGAGAGATAGAGAGATAGATAGAGAGAGAGATAGATAGATAGAGAGAGAGATAGAGAGAGAGATAGAGAGAGAGATAGAGAGAGAGATAGAGAGAGAGATAGAGAGATAGATAGATAGAGAGATAGATAGATAGATAGATGGGTAGATGGGTAGATAGATGGGTAGATAGATAGATAGATAGATGGGTAGATAGATAGATAGATAGATAGATAGATGGGTAGATAGATAGATAGATAGATAGATAGATAGATGGGTAGATAGATAGATAGATAGATAGATAGATAGATAGATAGATAGATAGATAGATAGATAGATAGACAGAGAGCATGAATCCACATTAGAATGGGAAAATCAAGCAATCTTGATGAGTTCCAACAACGCATGGTCATTGCTGCTAGACCAGCTGGAGAGAGAATTTCAAAAACTGCCAACCTTGTGGAGTTTCTTTGTGCAACCATGACAAGAGTATATGGAGAATGCTGTAAGTGAATTGCTAAGGTTTAGAAGGTAAAAGGAGGTCCAATGCACTACTAGATGCATATCTTTAATATAGTCGCCATTCAATATGTAATACTGTTGTGTTCCTATGTGATAGAGGGCATTTTGAGTCCCCTTAGACACAAGCACCTGAGTTTGACTGTTACTTCTGCATCCCCTATAGCCACATCCATGGTCCATAGAAAGAATTGACAGTTGTAAGCCTATAATTTCACCTACTTTCTCACCAGTCCCTAACACTTTTGGATTCTCCACCGCTTTAAGGATATTTTTTCTGCATCACTTTTGGTTTGATTCCGTAAATGAGTGAGATAGTATATAAAGTATAAGATGTAACTCTATTCTTTATATGTCATAGGAACATGTCAAAAGTTTTGATTGTTGGGGGTTGGGGTCTTGAGACGTTCACCAATTGCTAAAACGAAGCAGCAGATGTACTCGGTTGAGTGCTGGCTCCGCTCACTAGCTGACAACAGGCTCACAGACTTTCGATTGAGTCCTTCTTCAGAGACAGTTCTCAGATGAGCACTTCTACTCCTTTCTTCTAGCGATCGGTGAGAGTCTCAGCACCTGGATCACTACCAATCTAATTTTTTTACATGTCCCCAAGACATGTCAAAAGTTTTAGAAAGTACAGTTACACTTTCAGCTTTTTGAGAGACTGTTAGTAAAGAAAACCTTATATGCTGTTCCGCCCTTGGCCATGTTCTTGGATGAGGCTTCATTGTATTGCTCATTGGATAGAAGAGACAGCTGTCCTACTGGGGCCATTTTCATTATTAACTATTTATGCCATTGTTTTTATTTTATTTAGCTGATATTTCAGGTCTAATTCTAATCATAATAAATGTATAGCAGTCAAAGTCTTTTACTTAGAGTGGGAGAATTAGATTTACATATACTGTTTAAAGAATATATACTCTTTATTTAAGAGATCAGCTTTGACAAGCGCAACTGCAGTCAAGTTCATTCAAGTTCATTCAATGGAATTGGATGATCTTGTTGTATTTATAACCCATAAGTTCAGATAAAGTGTTCTTATTTGCAGTCAAACAGTCACAATATACCAGAGAATAATGTGTGAAAACCTCTTTAGAAGATATAAAAATAGCTGCAGTATGGTTTCATTGTCATAGAAAATCAAGGAAACTAGGTGCAGCGTTCAAGTTGGTATTTTACTTCTATCATAAAGAAGACATAGGAAAAAGTGAGGCTTCAGGGACTCATCAGCTGGCTAGAGCATAGAGCACAGGACAAGTGCGCCATTCGACTACCTTATTGTATGGAGAAGAAAGTAAAAATGGAGAGCCCTTCACTTTGCCGAGCTGCACTGGCTGGCACAACTCTCTTGAGCGCATCAGGAGGAAATATTGGCTGGGTCACTTGCAGGTGTCACAAGACATTTTCTGGTGTAGACTACTCAGAGAGAGAAGGCCGGACCTCTTGATGGCGCTTATTACCATTGTAGTCAATAATGGGGTGGGATTTGGACATAATAAACCACACTAATATATTTTGTTGCTGATACAAACAATACAAATTTGAACCCATATTGATGGTTCTTTCAGTTTTTTTAAGGTGCTTATAATGGTTCTTGCATTGAAGAGCTCAGTCTGAGCACGAGATGCGTAATCTTTGCCAGAGCTCCCAAGTTTTAATGTTTTTTTTATTAGCAACAACATAAATTGGGAGAGTTTATTACATCCAATTTTAAACCTATTTATTGACTACAATGAGAATAAGCAACATCAAGAGGTCCGGTCTGCTCTCTTCGTGGTATCAAGAGGTCTACGCTATTATATTTTTCAAAAAGATGGAGACCAAGACCAGAGTTTGTACCCTTTGTCTCCGTTTGCCTAAATAAAGTCAATGGTTCTGTTCTGTGTTCCTTTTCAATACCCGATGAAGGTCCCGGTCCAAGGCCATAACACGTAGTATCATTAAATGTACTGAATAGATAAGTCCTGCTTCTGGGAATAGCCTTTATCAGCACTTGAAGCACCCGCTATTTTATCATTCTCTGTGCATTCCTTGGTTACAGAAGTGTGTCTCGCTACTCCGATCACCAAGCAGAGCAGGGATGGAATATTTGATGTTAAAAGCTCTCAGCGGCGTCATGCTCCTTTTGCACAATCCGATCAGGTGAGCTCATTATCATTTACCTGTACAGACTGTTTTAGCAGTATACAGTGTGCACTACAGTGCACATAGTGTACACATTCTTTTTCTTAGGGCTCACAGAGGTATATGCAGAATATTCCCTGCATATTTAGTTGTTGTTTTTTTTTTTTGCAGTGATCAATGTGTATTTACCTGCACAAAAAAATCGCAGGGAGGTGCAGGAGATTTCTCCTTCCTTCCTGCGTAAATACACAGTGAGTACATATGTATCATGCGTATTCATGGAGTATTTCTACCACTCCCATAAAGTTGCATAGGCTGTTTTGGTCCATAATACGGACCAAAATAAGACATGCTGTGATTTTATTCTCACGCGTAAAATACGCAGGTCTTAATGCCCCAATGCAAATCTATGGGGATTCAGCACTGCATATAAGAGCTTATTCACATGAACGTATGCCTTAATACTTTCACCCGTACAGACTGTATATTTGCATGAATGCAGGGAGGAGATGGCAAGAAGCAGGCTGATGCGTCCATGCTACCTGATTGTTCGTCTTTTTTTGCGGTCAAAATGCCCATTCATATGCTTGTTAGTAACACCCTTCCCGTGGATTAGAATGGTAGTTAAATGCCTAATTAGGGTGAGCTGTCTTCTTTTTCCCTCCATTGTACGCAGGGTGACTCCCTCCCCTTACCTTTTTTCAGATGTCATAGAGGTATATGGCAGCTTTCTGTGTAACATGGAAAAAGATAAGCCGCAAAAAACATCTTTTGAGCGATAATCGTTGCGTGTAACTGCACATATATTGTGCAGTTTTCGTTATCCCGTCGCTCATCATTGTCTTTCAGCGTGCTGATGGATGACGATGAGCCTTATCAGGGATTCACAGCGGGATACAGCTGATAACAGGCTGGGTATGAAGAATAGAGCGGTCCAGCTCTGTTCTCCATACCCAGCACAGAGCGCTCGGCTGTATAACAGCCAGGCGCTCTGTGCAGAAAACATCTGGATGCAGAAGACAAGCGGGGAACCAAAAGATTGAAAGATCAGCGTTCATTTTGCATAAAGTTCTAATGGTGCACTAATTGCTACTTTATCAGCTTCATTTGCATGTGAATGAGTTTCTGGGAGCTGTTACAGAGCTCAGCAGGAGGTCTGAGCTCTGTAGTTAGCATGATTGTTTAGCCACAAGCTCCCATGGAGAATTCAGCAGCATGGACAGCAGACACAGCGTGCGGTCCTGCCTATCAGCTGTTCTGCTGAACGATGGTTTTCAAGCAGAACTGAAAACCATCATTTGGCCAAACAGTGAAAGATAGGCACATTTAGACACAACGATTATCGCTCGAAAGATAGCCTTTGAGCAAATTTTGAGTGATAAGCTCAGTGTGTGAGTGCCTTCACACAAGCGTGTTTATGTGTGTGCACAAAAACACATGTCTATTACAACTACTGCATTCCCTATGATGTGTTCACATATCCGTGTTTTACTGGTGTGCACCTGCAAAGATTGGACATGCGTGCCCCATAGGGAATGCACGCATTGCCTTCAATGGAGCCACGGCTGTTGCCGGCAGCTCCATTAAAGACAATGGTCTGCTGGCACCCCTGAAGTGATTTTCAGGAAATAGCTTTAAATATAATCTCCTCCCCAAAAATCACCCCTTTTAGTGTAAAAAAAAAAACAACTATATATATATATATATATATATATATATATATATACTTACCTGTCCACCACTGCTATGCCCTCCGCAGGGATGAAGAACAGATCTGCCTCATGCAGCAGATGTTTTCTTCATCCTCGCTGGAAATAAAGAATTCCCTGCTGCACCTGTCACAGATGTGACAGATGCGGCAAAGGAGTTCTTCATCCCTGCGGCAAATAAAGAATTCCCTAGCACAGCTGTCACAGATGACAGATTCGCTAGAGGATCCAGCTGCCGACACCCCTTAATTAAGGATCTAGCTAGCAACATCCCTTCAATCAGAAGCAGTTCTTTCAGCAGACGGGGATTTTAATTCCCCGCCTGCTGAAAGAACTTCAGTGCAGAGCCGGGGACAGTGGAAACAAGAGGCGGCTGAGCCCCAGCAGCTGAAGAAAAATGAGTATGTTTTTTTTATTTTTTACACCAGTTTTGCTTGTTTTTCAGGGAAGGGTTTATATTCAAAGCCCTTCCCTGAAAAACAATTACGTGGTTCCCGTGGCTGGATCCTCTACTGCAGCTGTTATCTGTGACAGCTGTGGTAGGAAATTCTTTATACCCCGCAGGGATGAAGAATTCCTTTGCTACATCTGTGACAAGTGCAGCAGGAAATTCTTTATTCCCTGCGGGGAGGAAGAAAACATCTGCCGCATGTGGCAGATGTGTTTTTCATCCCTGCAGGGGACACGTCAGCAGTGGACAGGTGTATGTATATATATATATATATATATATATATATATATATATATATATATATATTTTTTTTTTTTTTTTACACTAAAAGGGATGATTTTCAGGGAAGAGCTGATATTTAAAGCTCTTCCCTGAAAAATCACTTCAGGTGTGCCGGCAGACAATTGCCTTCAATGGAGCCGCTGGCAGCAGCCGTGGCTCCATTGAAGGCAATGCAAGGCCAAGGACCTTCACACACGTGTGTTTTTGTGCGTACAGGGGTGTGCACCTATGTACGCACCTATTTACGCACATGCTCGTGTGAAGCCACTGTCAATGGGCCTTAAGGCTCTTGGTAGTTCAGTTTTGTTTTTAACTATTTTAATATCTTTGTTACATGTTTTTGTGCTTTCTACATCTTGTAATAAAGTTGCTTCTTTTTTTTGCTGTCTGGGTGAGCACTATATATTTTGTACGGGTCTGCTCTTTGTTTAGAGTTATGAGTATTCCTATTGGACACTTTGTGGTTGTACCTCATTTTATTTATGGTTGGTGTCTATCTTATTCTAAACTACAGGCGTGCTGTAAAAACGCACCACTTCAGGGAGGCATACCACATCCCCTAAATCAAACCCTCTGTACTCCGCCTGATAACATGCTCCCTGTCCCACAGAATGCAATCCCTGCTAGCTGTAATCAACCGGCACCTGCAGTCCTCCCGATTTCGCCACCATATGGCCTGACCATTGTCTGTGTGTATAGCATCCCTCATTCTTCACTTCGCCATACCGCGCACATCTCCAGCCCCTTTACCTTCTGTATCACCCCATTATTTGTAGTGTGTAAGCTCGTTGGAGCAGGACCCGCACCCCTACTGTTTCCATTAATTGATTACTTCATGTAACCGCTGTCTTGTGTTATTTCCCCTGTCTGGTAAGTGCTGCGGAATATGTTGGCGCTATATAAATAAAGATTATTATTAGAGATGAGCGAAGGTGTTCGGCTCCGCCCCTTTTCGCCCGAACACCGAACTTTGCGAGCAATTCCGTGCTCGGGCGAAAAAAGTTCGGGGGTCGCCGTGGCAGCGCGGGGGGGTGCGGCGGGGAGTGGGGGGGAGAGGAAGAGAGAGAGGGCTCCCCCCTGTTCCCCGCTGCTGCCGCCCGCACCGCCGCGCCTCTCCCCGCCCCCCGGCGCCCCCCGAATCTTTACGCGCGGACACTGAAGTCCTCGGTAAAGCCGGTGTCCGGGTGCGTAAGTGTTCGTTAAGAACACGTTCGCTCATCTCTAATTATTATTATTATATGTTTACGCCAATAAATACTACAGCTTGCCTCACAAAATAAACAAACCCGCATGCAGATATGGTGATGAAAAAATAAAAGAAAAACGATAGCTCAGAGAATGTGACAACACTAAAGCCAAATGATTTTGTTGAAATGTATTTTAATGTGTAGAGGTAGTAAAACATAGAAAAGGTATAGCAATATTGCCGTAATTGTATCAACCATCAGAATAAAGTTAACATGTCATTAAGGCTGCCTGTCCACGGGCGTAGCGGTATCCTGCGGCGGATCTCTGTCGCGGGAGCTGCCGCCTGGGAGCAGGAGCCAGCAGACAGATCTCCACCAGTAAGCCTAGGACCACAGAGAATTGCGGTAAATCGCAGCATGGCGCGATTTGCTGGCCGTGAGCGGTGAATCGCAATGATTCCCGCTCCTGGACAGGGGGGAAGCGCTCTCCACAGCCACGCTATGAAGAGCTTTCACTGCGTTTCCCGCAGCCGGATTATCGCCACGGGGAATGCAATTCAAACTCGCCCGTGGACAGGCAGCCTAATAGTACATAATAATTGTTATGGAAAAATATATACAGTACATTCATTGTGTAATTGCTTTTTTTTTCCACTCTCACCCAAACATTTTTAAAACTTTTTTCAATACATTATATATAACCCAAATGATGCTGCTAAAAAATATATATTTCATTTCCACATTGTCAGAAAAATTTTAAAAATGTATGGCTGCTAGAAGCCAGTGATACAAAAAAGTGCTGCTGTATCCTGAAAAACCAAAATAGCTGCGTCCTTAAGGGGTTAAAGGACAAGTCACTAAATAACTTTTTAGGCAACTCTTGATAACTCTTGAAAGCTATTTTTATTTAGTTTCTGTGCTGCATAACTACTAACATTATCTAATCTTTCCCCATTAGGCCACTCGGCTTATTTGACTCCTGAGTCTACTTAGTAAATCATAATGCAGTAGCTGATGTGATCTTCCTAATTCTCCACTTTTTACATTATTAGTAGGGCCTGTCCTCTCATACGCTGCAGTGGAACCAATGTGGCCTCCTCAGATTCTAGGGCCTGAGAGCAGCTGAAGCTTCGGTACCCCCTATTGTTGCACCCCTACTTCAAAGACGTCTCTAATAGACGTATCAGCACCACGTACAAAGCATAGACTGTTCCGCTACTAGAGTTTTATAGGAGAGACGGACGTTTTTCCCTTTGAATGTGACACGTACTGCTTCTTATGATTGATGAGTTAGATTTTCTACTGTGGCGGAAAAGAAAATGTGTTTTTATGTTTCAACAGTCAGACTGTGGAGATGTTCTTCAAAAGTAATAGTTTGGAGCCGTATTTGTTCAGAAGTACGACATGCCACATGCACCGCTGAAGATGGCAGAGGTTTCCTCAAAAGCTGGCACATGTACTTCTAGACTTGGAAAAAGTTATTTATGTTTAAAAAAGTTTGATCCATTGATGTGTTGTGCTATTGTTGCAAAAAATGTCCAAAAAGAAAAAAGGAATTCACAAATGACAATCAATATGGTTGCTCTTCCTGTTTCTAAATGGCACAAGAGCTACATAGAGAATGTCAAAATATGACACTCTGACACTGTCTAGTCATTTCATGGGATCACAACCGCCCTACTTATATAACTGAACACTAAAAAGAATGGCCCTAGACAACGGAACTTCGATAAAATAAGGTCGCTGAATTTATTAAGGTTTACCAAATAAATAAGTAAAACTGCCCATAACAATATTGTCTCTTCATAGGACCCAAGCCTATTAAAATCCAATCAAGTTACCATCACTCCTTGACCTGTCCGCTCAAATTTACTGGCCAACCACCCCATTAATAAATGCCATCATATTCGGTAGAGGGAGAGGATGCTGTTTGGCTCTGCTTGTGCGGTGACAGACGTAGGTACAGGTACTCCCAGCTTTATATAGGACAACTTCTTCCCATCGGACCAATGCTGGTCAATCATGGTGGGCCACAGCTGCCCTCAGATGGCTTCCATAAGAATCCATGGACTCCTGAGTAACCTCCGGGATAACCTGCAAATTAACTAGAAGACAGGTAAGACCCAAGGGATCTGCGGGGAAGGGAACAAAACACCATGGATTATACTAAGTTGGCATGATGTCATGTAGCCCCGCTCCTTAGGGCCCCTGGGACTTTGCCATGAGTAATACAAGCATTTACTAGGAGAAACAGATCAGGGGATCTGGTGCACTTTATCCTAAAAGATAACATCCTTTGCCTAATTTTGCAGTAGAAAGTGACCAAGGTGATCTGCTTTTCAAGAATAAGGCCTTTATGCCCTATTTTAGACAATGGTTAAGAACATAGTCATGGGTAATGTATTATATATATTTAAAGCAGGTAGTATGATGAGAGTGGTTTCATGTTCCCACTATCATCAGTCAGAGAGATATCCAATGCATCAAAGAAAGTAGAACAACACACAATTTGGGGGATGAAGTGATTGTTTTATTGGAGCTCCATAGCCGCAAATTGTTTTGGGGATAAAGCATTCTTTTTCTACTAATATGAATATTAAATGACCACTCCAATGAAAACACATTTTTCCATCACTTTCCTCCTCACATGATTGCCTGTCACACTCTGGAGTTCTCCTCTGTGTACTGCTTTCACTTTCATACAGTGCTGCGCCCTGTCTGGTGCTTATCAGCCACCAGACTGATGGTGAGATTTTTGTTTTTACATCAATCTTATGATGCATCAGCACAGCATTAGCTAGAGGCTATACCATTTCTGCCTGATGGGAGGACAGTTTAATTAGCATTACTTTTACTATTTATTGGTGTTTGTTATAGCACCAGTGTGCGTCTTTATTTATTTGGTGCAGACTTTTTTATTTTTTGGGATTTACTTTTTTACCCTACATTCACACTTTAGCACCCCCCCAGGAGCACTTTATGACCATGCAATAGCATTTTATTACTTTTTGTTTAGGCCTCATGCCCACGGCCGGGTTGTATTACGACTGCAAAATCTTACAGCAGAATCAGCCACAGTGCCCAGCCAGAGACCTCTAGAGACACATATTTGCCTGTCCGGATCCGCTGCGAGTGTCTCAGCCGGCACGCATACGCAGGACAGGGCATGATGCGCCGTCGAGCAGGCACTGATGCGGATCTTCAGCAATTTCAAAATTGACATTTTGGAATCGCCACGGATCGGATGTCTTCCATTGACTGCAATAGAAGCCGTCCGTGCGATTTCCCACACCAAATAGAGCATGTTGCGATTTTCCGCTCGTGAGCAGTGAAGAATCTTTTAACATAGCATGCTATAGAGAGACATTGCTGCGAAATTTGCAGCGGGCGTCTGGCCGCGAATTCCGCTGCAAAAATCCATCCGTGGGCATTGGGCCTTACTTGTATATATGTCAGCAGCTTTTTCATTATTGGTGTTTGTTATTGCACCAGTGTGTCTCCATTAACTAAGTGCTGCTTTAAACCTCTTTCACACAAGCTGCATTTTGACGCTCCAATAGCTGCGCTAAAGAATTGTGGGTAATGGAGCTCAAATTGACCGATTTTTTTTGTTCACTTTTATTGCATTTTTTTGGAAGGAAAAAAAAAAAAAGCATTCTCCCTTAGTTTTTAGGGGGGGTGTTACGCTTTTTGCCATGCAGGATAAAAAGTGTGTTCAATTTGTTGTACAAGTCATTATGGATATGCCGATACCAAATACGTGGAATTTAAAAAATAAATAAATTAAAAAAACTTTATACTAATAGGAGGAAAAGCTAAAAAAAAGTTTTTTTCACTTTTTTTTACATTTTTTTTTTACACAATTTTAATCTTTTTTTTACACTATTTATGTCCCTGCAGGGAAATTGAACCATAACACTTATGACCACTATGATAAAGTATTGCAGGACTTCTTATTTTTTTTAATAGCGATCATAGGCAATGGCAAAGCAGGACGCCTGTATCAGGCGTTCTTTTGCATGGCAGCCCGTTGGCCCTCTGCAATTACATTGCAGGGGCTGATGACGTCACAGAGGGAGCTCTCTCTGTCAGCCCTTTACATGCCACGATCTACGTAAGGGGTTAACAGCGGGGGTCGATGTCCCGATACACCCTTGCTGTTTCAGAGGGAGGTTAGCTATCGGTGACAGTCTGCTCCTGCTGCTGGATGGCGTGGGATCTCTTCTGATCTCGCTCTATACGCAGGGCATAAGTGTACGCTATGTTGCATTAAGTATCTTGCAGCCAGGATGTACACTTACGCTCTGTGGCGTTAAGGGGTTAAACTCCCTCCCCCTCCCTTTGTTGGACGGCTTGCATAGACTCCCATAGAAGTCTAGGGAGCCTCCAGCGTTTAGGACAAGACCTATCTTTTGTACCATAAAATAACGCACCTATGTTCTATCATTTGACGCACAATTTTTGAGACGCATCAAAAAAAATCATTTGTCTGAAGGAACCCATAGGAAACCATTGGTTCCAATAGGCGTCATTTTTTTACGCACATACTTTGCATCAAAATAATACTCGTGTGAAGGAGGCCTTGGGCCGTTTTAAAACAGCCAAGAAAATCATGCAAGATTTGTGCATTGCGAGGCGCACAAAACTCGCACAAATATGAACCCCATTCTTTTCAATGCGGTCAAATACATGAGCACTTTTTCCCGCATTGTATCGCACCATGATGTGCTGTGGGAAATAAATCACAGCGCATCCTATATTTGAGTATGCCCTCGCATCTTATTGCCTATTGTTTTCAATAGGGCCGACGGTAGCATCACACCACGGACTTAGTGCACGGGGTGCGATGCAAGGTTTCCCCATTAAAAACAATGGAACAAACTCCGCAATCCTACTTCCCGGAAGTGATGCAAGGCAGTTTTGAGATAAACACGCCTCACATACACAGAAAAATTGCATGTTGGCAGGCGCAATATTAGGCTGTGATCCCCAGCCTGATAGCGCACTCGCCCGTGTGAAATTGGCCTAAGGATAATACTGTGAAATATACACCTTTTTTGCTTTTTTTTCAGCGGGGAGGAGGGGGATTTATTTTTGGAAGTTTACTACACTTTAGGGCGCCTTCACACTTGTGAACATGATATTGCTGCGTTTTTATAGCGCGAATGTCAATGGCACTTTATAACGTTAAAAATACACGTTTGTGCTTTGCGATTTTTGTGTGATACGTTTTTAACATTAGAAAGTCCTACTGATATTCGCACTAAAAAAACGCAGTTCCGAACGGGCGATCACAATTTTGCAGCGAGAAAATTGCAGCAAAATCACAGCAGAATCATGTCTTAGTTCCCGCAATTTTTGAGTGACAGCAATGCTTTTTTAGAATGATCTCGCATCGCTGCCGCCCACGATGAAATCGCGTGATTTTTTTATTGCAAAAATCAGCAGGACTTTCTAATCTTCCAATCACATCTCAACGCAAGTCGGGGCTCCATAGAGAAACATGGCAGATAAAAAAAACAAAACGCATATCGCAGAAAGATAGAGCAAGTCACAGTTTGTTGTTCTCTCAACATCACAAGAGCGAAAACATCGCAGATGGGAAGGAAATGATTGAAAATCATTGGTTTCATAAATCTGCTTTTTTACTGACTCTCACATCGCGCGAGAATCACACGATTTTATGGCCCGTGTATAACGACCCCTAGCGTTAGTTGTGGATTGCACTTAGGGGTGTTTATTAATTTTTGTATTGTTAATTAATAAAATTGGGGTTTTGAACTAATTAATATGATGAATTCTGCATGTATTGTATGAGTTATGGATGTATTACAAAGTTTAAACATTGATGATATATATATAGATATATATATATATCTATATATATATATATATATATATACAGTATGTGTGTATATATATATATATATATATATATATATATATATTTGTTGCTTTGTTTATGCAGGGATGACCGTTTGTAATTAAGGTATTATTTTGCTTGTATTCAGTTATAATATATTAATAACGTTTAGTGTATTGTAAGAGTAATATGTTTGTGGTTTTTGGTGTTGGAGTTATGTATTTTGAGCGTATCCACTTGATTGAGCATTGATATGTATAGGATCCTATGGGATGAACCACTAAGATTTTTTTTAATGTTTTCCTGTACATTATGTGTTACGAATACGATTAATGGTTACCATTATTAGATTTTTTTAAAGTGAGGAGGAAAAAAAATTGAAAAAAAAACGAAAAAGGGCTGCAGTGGGAAGGGGTTAATTTCTGTCTTTTTTTTTTAGGAAGAGGTAAGTAATGGTGGTTTCAGTGGCTACTCTTAACTTTGAGCATAACCCCCTGTCCCCCTTCTCCACTATACTTGGTGACAGATGGGTTCCTGTTTTTTTACAGAAGTTCATATAAGTATAAATATATTTCTTTGTGTAACTTCCAGCAATGTTTGCTTCTCGGCAGACTGACAATCAAGATGCTCCGTCCAATTGTCGCAGTTTCCCGTTACAATAGGCTCTTCTATCTCCGCGGTCTTTGTTGCATGTTGAAAAGCTGCTTCTATATCTTATCAGGACTCACTTTTCCAGTGAATAAAGAAGAAAAAAGTTACATTTAAGAGAAAGCATTTCTTAGAAACCAATGAATCCGTATAACATGATCCACAGGTTTAAACTACGGAATTAGAACATTATTTGTGTCTGGGATTACTGGGGGGAAAAGTCCGATGAACAAAGCGGTTTTCAGAGATACGACTGTTATCTGTCTCCCGGATTTCTCATTTATTAGCCACAATGAACTGTTAGTTTTGGCCTACAATGACACTGACTGCAGTACTTGATTAATTTGCTGTCTTCAAATTCACAAGGACATTTTAAAGTCTGCAGCCTTTTTGATATATGCCTCATTGGCATACAGAAGAGATCATTGCGACAGCTTCTGTATTAAGAACAGAAGGCGCGGATGGAAAATACTGCTTTATAAAAAGATTCCTAGGTTAAACCGTAGTAGGAATAATACCCATAATACATATCTACAGTCCATTGTCACTTATTACAGAGACGCGGGTTGATAGGCCAATAAAGCATTCTCTAGATAAACTGCAAGTGGGACTAGGATTAGGGATAGGCAGAGCAGGCAGATGTCTAGGGGTCCAATGTGAGAGTGCAGTTTATGGAACAGTAGAAAAAATATTACATTATTACATTAATGCCTTAAAACTTATAATCTATTTTTGTGAAGTAGGGCTGGGCAGTTAAATTAATTCAATCAATTGCCATTTTGCCGAGACATGATTCTAACTTTCGTCAGGTAGTGAGTGGGATAGAAAACAGTATAGGGAAATGTGATGAAGGAGGGCAGTATATGGGGGATGTGATTAGTGGCGTAGATGACAGTATATGGTAATTTGATGAGAGAGAGGGCAGTATATGGGGGCTGCAATGAGGGAATATATGACAGTATATGGGAATGTGATAAAGGAGGGCAATATATGTGGGCTGCAATAAGTGGGGTAGATGACAGTATATGGGAATGTGATGAAGGAGGGCAGTATATGTCGGCTGTGATAAGTGGGGAAGAGGAGAGAATATAAGAATGTGATGAATAAGGGCAGTATATGAGGTCGGTGATTTGTGGTGTAGATAACAGTATATGGGAATGTAATGAAGGAGGGCAGTATATGGGGGCTGTGATGAGTGGGGAAGATGACAGTATTTTGGAATGTGATGAAGGTGGGCAGTATATGGGGGCTGTGATGAGTAGGGTAGATGACAGTATAAGAGAATATGATGAAGGTGGGCAGTATATGGGGTCTGTGATTAGTGGAGCAGAGGACAATAAATGGGAATGTGATGAAGGAGGGCAGTAAATGTGGGCTGTGATGAGTGAGGTAGATGACAGTATATGGGAATGTGATGAATGAGGGCAGTATATGGGGTCTGTGATTAGTGGGGTATACGACAATATATGGGAATGTGATGAAGGAGGGCAGTGTATGGGGAATGTGATGAGTGGGGAAGTTGACTGTATATGGGAATGGGATGAAGTAGGGCAGTATATGGGGGCTGTGATGAGTGGGGTAGATGACAATATATGGGAATGTGATGAAGGAGGGCAATATATGAGGGATGTGATGAGTGGGGAAGATGACAGTATATGGGAATGTGATGAAGAAGGGCAGTATATGTGGGCTGTGATGAGTGGGGTAGATGACAGTATATGGGAATATGATGAAGGTGGGCAGTATATGGGGTCTGTGATTAGTGGAGCAGATGACAATAAATGGGAATGTGATGAAGGATGGCAGTATATGGGATGTGATGAATGGGGAAGATGACAGTATATTGGAATGTGATGAAGGTGGGCAGTATATGGGGTCTGTGATTAGTGGGGTAGATGCCAATATATGGGACTGTGATGAAGGTGGGCAGTATATGGGGGCTGTGATGAGTGGAGCAGATGACAATATATGGGAATGTGATGTAGGAGGGAAGTATATGAGAGATGTGGTGAGTGGGGAAGATGACTGTATATGGGAATGGGATGATGGTGGGCAGTATATGGGCTCTGTGATGAGTGAAGCAGATGACAATATATGGGAATGTGATGAAGGAGGACAGTATCTGGGGAATGTGATGAGTGGGTAAGATGACAGTATATGGGAATGTGATGAAGGTGGGCAGTATATGGAGTCTGTGATCAGTGGGGTAGATAACAGTATATTGGAATATGATGAATGAGGGCAGTATATGGGGTCTGTGATTAGTCGGGTAGATAACAATATATGGGAATGTGATGAAGGTGGGCAGTATATGGAGTCTGTGATTAGTGGTGTATATGACTGTATAATGGAATTTGATGAATGAGGGCAGTATATGGGGTCTGTGATTAGTGGGGTAGATGACAATATATGGGAATGTGATGAAGGTGGGCAGTATATGTGGGCTTTGATTAGTGGGGTAGATAGGGGGAATATAGGGTGATGGAAATAAAGGCATTCCACCATTGTGTATTTTACTTCATCTTTATGGTGTTTCAGCATGCAGCATAAATAATGTGATATGATTATTCTCTAGGTTTGCACGATTGCAGTGATATAAAGTTTATACATTTTATGTTTTGCTATTTTTGTACATTATAAACTGTTATTTTATTTTTTAGGAATTAAGAGCCATAAATGTTTTATTCTTTCACTCTATGGGGGCTGTTTTTTTTGCGGGATGAGCTCTAGTCTTTATTTTATGGAACATATAACATTTTGATCACTTTTATTCAGTTTTTTTTAGAGGCAAGATTAGCAAAATCTGCAATCCTGGCAAAGTTTTTTACTTTTATTTTTTATGGTGCTCACTGTGTGGTATAAATATTATGGGTCTGTATGATTACATAAATATCAAATTTATATGGTTTTCTTAAAATCTTGCTACTTTTTCACACTTAAAAAAATAAAAAGATGTACTCTCTTTTGTATTGTCGCATTCAAAGACACCTAACATTTTTTTCAGTCAACAAGGCAGTTTGAGGTTTTTTTTTAGTGGGACAAATTGTACTTTTCATTAGTAACATTTTGTGATTGATAAGCCTTTTTGATCACTTTCTATTCCGTATTTTCAGAAGCAGGATATACAAAATTAGCTATTTTCGTCTTGTTTTTTATTATCTTGTTTATGCTGTGCACCATATTAGCTAAATATTGTAACAACCTTTTTCTGTGGGTCATTACAAATGTTTTTCTCTTTATGCTTTCCACATAGTAAAGGGGGAAAGGTGAGGTTTGAAGTTTTTATTTTTATCAAATTTTTTACAATTTTCTTAACCCTTTCCAATCCACTGTCTGACGTCTAAATATATTCTGATTAAAGGCTGTACAACTCTGATGTCGGAAGACGTCCGGCAAGGTATTCTTACTGTAGATTACTGGCCGCTCTGTTGTTCGGGGGCCAATCCACCATGTCACATACCGCAGTACTGGCTCTAGCCAGCAGATGGCGCCATAGTATAATGGCAGCAAGAGAAAGCCCCCGAGGAAACCCTGAATCCAAAATTGGATTGCAAAGGGTTAATGCTTTTTTACCTTTTTTGTCCCACTATGCGAGTGGACTGTCATTACCTTTGATCGTTCTTATAATGCACTGCTATATTTCAGTATTGCAGTGTACTATATTGCTTATGAAGCTCCATAGATGGCATACCTGGAGGCCATCTTCAAGCCTCCAGGTGCCTTAGTTACACATCAGGACCCCATGATCACAACATGAAGATCGAATGGCTGATAGAGTGATCTTTCTCCCTCTGACAGCCTTTTAAATGCTGTGGTCTCGCTGAACATATCATGTAAAGAATTAAACAGAGGGGATCGGCAGTTTCTCTGGTCCCTGTTTTTAGAACAGGTGCCAGGCTCTCAGCAAACAGTCGGGACCCTGTTCCTACAGGCATGGGTGACCCGTGCCGGTATTCTGATGCAACATCGTAAAAACACACTGCATCAGAATAAAACCTATTACTGATGACCACTGTAATAAAGGTGTATGGGGGGTCACTAAGGGGTTAAATAGGTGCTGGAGTAAAAAGAGATCAAATTCATACAAAATTAGTGAAAAGGGCCATATTTACTGATACATAGGTTCATGGGCAAGTAGTAACACCAGTTCCCAGCAGCATTCAGAAAGGTAAAATCAGCTTATTACTGACACCTATACTAGTAGATCAGGCGTATTCTAAGTGCCCTTATACACGGAATGACACAGATACCTGACAGGTCATCCCAAGGATAATTGTTCTTATGTCTTGAACACAGCAGCGATCATCACTCACTGAATGGAGCCAGAGTGGGTCGGGGATCGTTCCTACTCACCCATCTCCATTCACAGTAAATCGGCAGTCGTTCATGGATGAATGACTGCCTGTCTACATGGGCCATTACGTCATTCAGTTTTCTGCAAGGACCCTAAGTGTACCATACAAATAATCCGCGTTGCAGAACTTGTGTATTTTAGTCCAAATATCAACTAATACTGATCAACTAATACTAATCTCATATATTTATTTGCAGAAGCAGGCTGGCCCTGACATGTTGGGGAAGCCAGTGCTTTGTGTGGTACACTTTGAATATGTGGAACAGCCTGCTGGATCTATTAAAATGGGGGCAACTCATAAACTGTAAGCCTGTATGGTACACTACATTTAACTGTGGGACTGGCAATGAATGGTAGATATGTGTGTG
Source organism: Eleutherodactylus coqui (assembly GCF_035609145.1). Classification (NCBI taxonomy): domain Eukaryota; kingdom Metazoa; phylum Chordata; class Amphibia; order Anura; family Eleutherodactylidae; genus Eleutherodactylus; species Eleutherodactylus coqui. The sequence continues at coordinate 113,868,174 of NC_089844.1, forward strand.
GTTGATCATCAGAATTTTACACATGCGCTAACCCCCGGATAGCATTTTGCTGGGAAGTGGCGATTGTGCTTGACCACATGCGCGTAATTATAGGGAATGCAGAGGTTGCGGTTGCACCTGGGCCCTGGAGCCTTAGGGGGCCCATAAGGCCCCTCTTCCCTATATAGGAAGCCCAGTACTATGAATAAAGCATTATAGTTGGGGGTCCTGTTACAGGTTTTGCATTGGGGCCCAGAAGCTTCAAGTTACCCCTCTGCTTGCCCATATAACTTTGCATCAGTAAATATGACATTTTCTAGTGACTTTAATATAGAACATGTAGTACTGCACTGTACTGTAGAGAGGCGCTACTAGACGGCCAATCAGCACATGCACTTCAGGTGTTTTACCAGTGAAATGCCTGTGCTGATTGGATTTTCTAGAAAAGCACGTGAGATGCCGATCCGGATTTTCGGTGACATTGCATGTTAAATCTGGTTTGGGTTGCAATGACTCAAGAAAGACCATTGTATGTTGAAAATTTTGCATCCTGAAGCTGTTGTAACTTCAGGGAACACTAGTACGAGTTTTACATCAGGACCCTTTATATTCAAGGGCGCTTAATAATGGGTATAAGTTTGTCTAAAAAAATCAGATTGGAGAGCACAACTATAAATGGTCGTACAAATAACATTTGCCTTACCAGCCGAGGTTTTACACGTAGACCATTTTATTATTACCATTCATTTTTATTCAGTCTATTTTACTTTTCACTTTTTTTTATCTCTCACTTTTGACTAGTGTTGAATCAATTGGCAGCATTCATAGTGGTTGTAAAATCGCTGAACTGTAGCCCGTGCACAGTATATGTTTCCTAGAGAAGCTCACCATACTTTTTTATTTTGACATGTAGTAATTTCATGCACTCTGGGTTATGGTGAGGAATGTCTAAAGCCTCTATTATGTCTCTGTATGAGGAAAGGGCATTCTGGTGACTGTAAGACGAGGAAATTACAAGGTCTTCTGATTTTAATTCTGTTAACTAAAAAAAACATGCTGCTGTTTGACCTTGAGTGATCTGGACTATCTGCACTACTAATTAATGGGATTTTCTTCATAGTAAATCTCATCTATCGATTATATATATATATATAGTCGTTATGGCAATGAAACAACTAGCCAAAAAAAAAGTACCAAGCATAGAAAACATACCAGCAGAGCTAGTGCTGCCAGTACCAGTGATAACCATCACAGCGCTGTGCCAGGCAGTATGGGTACCCACACAATGGCCACAGGACTGGAAAAGACCTGTCTTCATCCCACTACCAAAGAAAGGCGACTCCTAGAATTGCTCCAACTACTGAACAATAGCCGTCATTCTGCATGCAAGCAAGATCCTTCTCAAAGTTATACAGGAAAGACTGAGATTAGTAGTTGAAGCGGCGCTCCCTGATGCACAGGCAGGATTCCCGTGAGGACGCAGCACCCGCGACCATATTGCAAACAAGCAATGGACCATGGAAAAAGCACGAGAATACCAAAAGAATAACTACATGCCCTTCATCGACTACATCAAGGCCTTTGACTGTGTCAAGCATGACAAGCTATAACACGCCCTAGAAGAGCTGGGCATATCGGCGCATCTAGTCAAGCTAATAAAATCAAAAACAACACAATATGGGGACACAGAATGGTTTGGGATTGGCAAAGGCGTCCGACAGAAAATGGACCTAGACGAATTGGAAATCTGGGAGAAGATAGGTGGAAGGAACATCAACAATCTCCATTATGCAGTTGACATAACTCTGTGTTACCATACAGCGCGGCACGGGGTCCCGCGGTCGGCGCGCGTCGCTCCGGCATCGGCTCCGGCGGCCTGGAGCCCTGTGTCGAGGTTATCCCAGCAGCTTGGGGCGGCCGGTGGGCGGCGGCGTGGGCCTGTCCGCCCGTAGGGTGCCGCCCGCACTCCTCCGTTCTTCTTATACAGCAGTGGGTGGAGTTGCCTCCTCCCACTCTCCGCCCCTGGGCGGAACCTTGTGGTTAAAAGACTGGCAGTGAAGTGAGCTCACTGCCAGTTATTGGTTCTGCTTGCACCTAGCCAGTCTGTCTGCGGTTTCCCCAGCCAGTCCCTAGTTGCCGGTCAGCTCCCTCTGGTTCCCTTTTGTTCTGTCTGCTCTTGTCGGTTCTGTTAGCCTCTAGTTTAGTCTGGCCCAGTCAGCACTAGTTGCTATCCGGTATCCTGTCAGTTTGCCTGTGAGCGCCATCTCCAGCTTGGTAGTTTTGTTGGTCGGTTCCATCTGCCTCCCCTGTCGGCACTCTGTTCCCCCCATTAGGTAGCTTGCTTCTTGTCAGTCGCCAGGTCTCTAGCCAGGGCAGGGACCGTCGTCCAGTTGTCCGCCTGGGGTTAGCCAGGGCCGAGGCAAATAGGCAGGGACAGTGGGGTGCGGGAAGATCAGGGCACCCCATCTGGCGCTCGGGGGGGCAGAGTGCCGTAACATAATAACTGGCCCTTAAAATACTGTTTTTCTTTTCATGGCGGCGATCAGCGCCCTTGCAAACCAGCTGCAAGACCTGGTGCCGGTGATCAGGGATTTGTCAGCTCGCATGGTGGCCCAGGAGCAGTGGGCGTTGTCGCAGGGGCAGAACGCCTTTACCAGTCCCGAACCCAAGTGCCCTCTTCCTGAGGTATTCTCTGGGGAGAGGAACAAGTTTTTCGTTTTTCAACAGGCGTGTCGCCTGTTTTTTCGGATGCGTCCCCGTTCTTCCGGCTCGGAGGCACAGAGGGTCGGGCTTATAATGTCCCTGCTGCGGGGCTCTGCCCAGACTTGGGCCTTTTCCATTCCCGAGGGTTCCCCCTCCCTGTAGTCGGTGGACTCCTTTTCTCAGGAACTCGGGGGTATCTTCGATGAACCGGACCGAGTGGGGTTGGCGGTTTCACGGTTGCTGGCGCTGCATCAGGGGTCGCTTTGTGTGCAGGATTATTGCTCCAATTTCAGACGCTATGCAGGTGACACTGCATGGAACGATAGGGCCCTGAAGGACGTTTTTCTGCAAGGTCTCTCGGACGCGGTCAAAGAGCTGTTGATCTCCCATCCCATTCCCGGGTCCTTAAAGGAGGCTATGGAGCTAGCGGTGAAGGCAGATAGGAGGCTCAGGGCTGGGAAGCAGGACAGGCAGACCAGTAGAGTCAGGGAGGTCGTTTGTCCTGTTCCCTCCTCTTCCGTACCAGTCTCTGTTCCCGAGCCTATGGAACTGGACCCACTGGACCCTAAGGAGCGACGCCGAGTTCGATTATTGCATCATCTCTGCCTCTACTGCGGGAAAGCTGGACATCGGGTGATAACCTGCCCCCTGAGGCCTCAGCGTCCACAGTCTGAATCGGCAGAAAGACTCCCAGTCCTAGGCGATTGCAGGGAGGGTCGCCTAGGACCACAGGTACATCCTAGACTTCTGATACCCTGCCAGGTTAGATTCCGGAACTTCTCCCGCCTAGGGCAGGCGTTTATTGATTCCGGAGCAGCCGCTAACCTGGTAAGCATGCATCTCATTGAGCCCCTGAGGGCTGAATTTGTGGCGCTAAAGACGCCAATTCGTTTTGCTAGCATTGATGCTACTCCTCTTGCTTCGGGCTTGGTACGATGGAGGACCCCAGTATTACAACTCACGGTGGGGGGTCGCCATTCGGAAGGTCTATCATTCCTGGTGATGGAGAAAATGTCGGTAGACATGGTACTAGGGATGCCGTGGCTGGCGTTGCACAACCCCCAATTCGATTGGGCCACTGGGGAGCTAACCCAGTGGGGGCCGTCCTGCCATAGCCATCGTGCTTCCCTTCCTCCCTGCTCAGTCGATACCGCACTCAGTCCCGAGGTCTCACTTACCTTCACACCCTGTCCACCTGCCCTGCTGCTGATGTCGCCACCGATGCCCTGCAGGGGGGACGGAAGAAAGGGGTGGGGTCTCGTATGCAGTTGCGTTGTGAGGAGAGTCTGTCAGTATTTGAGCCGTACAGGGTGGGACAGAAGGGGTACCGGTCCTCTGGAAATCGCAAAAGGAGGGGTCGCAGGGGGTTCCATAAGTCTTTGTCGAAACCTGTTGTCCCTTTGGTGATCCCCCGGAGGTCCCCCGTCAGAGGGGGGGTAATGTTACCATACAGCGCGGCACGGGGTCCCGCGGTCGGCGCGCGTCGCTCCGGCGTCGGCTCCGGCGGCCTGGAGCCCTGTGTCGAGGTTATCCCAGCAGCTTGGGGCGGCCGGTGGGCGGCGGCCTGGGCGTGTCCGCCCGTAGGGTGCCGCCCGCACTCCTCCGTTCTTCTTATACAGCAGTGGGTGGAGTTGCCTCCTCCCACTCTCCGCCCCTGGGCGGAACCTTGTGGTTAAAAGACTGGCAGTGAAGTGAGCTCACTGCCAGTTATTGGTTCTGCTTGCACCTAGCCAGTCTGTCTGCGGTTTCCCCAGCCAGTCCCTAGTTGCCGGTCAGCTCCCTCTGGTTCCCTTTTGTTCTGTCTGCTCTTGTCGGTTCTGTTAGCCTCTAGTTTAGTCTGGCCCAGTCAGCACTAGTTGCTATCCGGTATCCTGTCAGTTTGCCTGTGAGCTCCATCTCCAGCTTGGTAGTTTTGTTGGTCGGTTCCATCTGCCTCCCCTGTCGGCACTCTGTTCCCCCCATTAGGTAGCTTGCTTCTTGTCAGTCGCCAGGTCCCTAGCCAGGGCAGGGACCGTTGTCCAGTTGTCCGCCTGGGGTTAGCCAGGGCCGAGGCAAGTAGGCAGGGACAGTGGGGTGCGGGAAGATCAGGGCACCCCATCTGGCGCTCGGGGGGGCAGAGTTCCGTAACACTCTGCTTGCAGAAACAGAAGCTGGTCTGAAGCAGCTGATATGGAAGATTAAAACTGAAAGGGAAAAAATGGGCCTCTACCTGAATTAAAAGAAGACAAAATTTATGACAACTGCAAAAAAGGCCAAATTCAAATAAAAATCATCAACGAGGTCATAGAAGGTGTGCAAGACTTCATCTTTCGTGCCTCAAAAAGTGACCAGGCTGGAGAATCTAGGCCAGAGATAAAATGTAGGATAGCATTAGGGTGAAGCTAAATATGAACAAAATCTAGAAAAGTAGGGATATCCGTATAGCAACTAAACTCAGGATAGTGCATACCACCATTTTCCCTATAGCCATGTAAGGACGTGAAAGCTAGACTGCAAAAAAAGTTGATAGACGCATTGGAGCTGTGGTGCTGACGATAGCTGCTGCCTATGCCCTGGATGGCGAAAGTAACAAACAGAGAAGTCCTGAATCGTATAAGACCCGATATATCACTGGAGGGGAAGATGGCCAGACTCAGACTCACGTATTTTGGCCATATATTGCGAACAGAGTCACTAGAAAAATCTATAATGCTTGGACAGATCAATGGTAACAGGCGACCTGGACAGCAAAGGACACGATGGCTGATACTGTCAGAGCTGATACTGGCATGAATATCGCACAACTGAAAGAAGCAGCACAAAACCGAAAAACATGGAGGGAGCTCGCCTTTCGGGTCGCCAAGGGTCGTGTATGACTAAATGGCTAAAAACAACATATATATATAGCTTTATTTTATTACATCAACAGAAAATCAGTGGAAAACAGCCAGTTGCAGCACATAAAACGTTGTGCAATAAACTGAAATAAAACACCTGCCCAGCAGGATGCTAACTACACAGTACTTTGCTCACCTAGTAATGACATACAGCAGTTGCCAGTAAATAAACAGAAGTTCACAGTGGAATTGTGTTCACTCCCAGGCTCTGACCCAGACTGCCTGGAATTTTCAGTCTTTTACATCCCAGTAATAAGCTTAGTGGAACCAGCTAAGCTAACTGGGACCCAAGAAGAAGCCCTCTACTGGACTTTCATCTCACCTTGGCTAAGCATCTGGGTGAGATGTACACTCTCTCCAGTACCCTTCCTCCCACATGCCCACATTTTAACCCCCTCCTCTTTTCCAAATCGGAGGGATGGGCATTTTTGGCTATCATACAGTGCACCCCAGACAAGACATCAGCGTTACCCTGTGACTTGCCCAGTCTGTACTTGATGGCAAAATTGAAGTTCTATAATGACAGGAACCATTTGATCACCCTTGCATTTTTCTCCTCGTTCTGTTTCATCCATGTCAAGGGTATGGTCTGATACCAGCCTACACTTTCTGCCCAGGAGAAAATATTTTAACGTCTCAAGTGCCCAATTAACTGCTAAACACTCCCGTTCTATGATGGCATAATTGTTCTCTCCAGGATACAACTTTCAACTCAAGTACAGTACTGGATGTTCTCCATTTAGCATTTAAAAACCTGCATTAGAAGCATCTGTTTGTACTATAAACTCCTTGGTGAAATTAGATAGATAGATAGATAGATAGATAGATAGATAGATAGATAGATATTAGATAGATAGATAGATGTAGATATGATATAGATAGATGTAGATATGATATAGATAGATAGATTTGAGATAGATAGATAGATGTAGATATGAGATAGATAGATAGATAGATAGATAGATAGATAGATAGATAGATATGAGATAGATAGATATAAATGGATATGAGAGATATGAAATAATAGATAGATAAATAGATAGATGTAGAAAGGGAGGATTTAATTTTTTTGTCAAGGTTCTCTATTAGTTCTATGAATGCTCTTGTACTAATAAACATATGAAGACACAAAACCAAGTCACACCGTACAGATGTAGCAAAGTTTAATTTGACTGTGGTAACGTTCTGCCACAAGTTCTCTCTATAAGCAAAAGCTGTTGATATGTTCTCTATTCAACAAAAGCCATTGTAAAGCAATTGAAAGAGCAAATGAACTGTTGTACACAAAGTTATCATAATGTGTTAAAAGTTCCACTTTATTCCATCTGTACATATGTATTGTACTGTAGTGCTGTCACCACTGTATAGGACCTACACAAATTCCAACCTCAATTATAAACAATTACAAATTACAGACTTTTATCAATGGTGATAGAGGGAAAGACAGTGTAGACAGTGACCTGGGACTAAGTAATGGAAATGGGGGTGGAGCAGTGTGGCGGTTAGTACAGTTAAAACTGGCAGAACAATTAGTAGGGATACACTTAATGCAAAAAATAACTTAAATAAAAAGCTCAAAACTGTATGGTGACTAATGCTAGAATTCTGACCACGGAAGATTAGAGATATAGTGGGGATAAAAGACAATACACAGTATACGCCTATTTGGAATAATATGAGACTGATGGAGCTAAACAAGCTGCGAGACTTTGACTCGTGGAAGAAAGCGGGCATCACATGACTATCACAGATAACCCTGGGTTCAGAGCTGAAAACTTTCACTCAGCCACAAACTAAGTACAACCTAGCACACACACAGTTTTACAGGTATTTACAGGTAAGACATGCCTATCACACTGAGATGGTTTCCTCGGAAATCCAAATACCATATATACTCGAGTATAAGCCTAGTTTTTCAGCACATTTTTTATGCTGAAAAGCCCCCCTCGGCGTATACTCGAGTGAGGTAAAAAAAAAACAAACGCAATACTCACCTTCCAGCCTACGTCTGTATCCCCGGTGCAATGGTCTCTCTGGCGGTGCGGCAAGCTGCTTGAGAATTCTCCCCACCATCATCTTCTTGCTCAGCTTTGAATTCCCCCGCCGTAAGCGTTGTGATTGGATCGAACACCAACCAATCACAGCCGGCACTCGATCATTCACAGCCATTCAGTGAATGACATTACTGAATGTCTGTGATTGGTTTATCGAGCGGTACTCGATCCAATCACAGCGCTTACTTACACAGCGCTGACGGCGGGGGAATTGAAAACCGAGCAGGGAGATGAGAGGGCGAGAAGTAGCTTTCCACACCGCCAGGGAGACCATTGCGCTGGGGATACAGACTCCGGCTGGGAGGTGAGTATTGCATTTTTTTAAACTTAGTATATATTGGAGTATAGCTAGGCTTATACTTGAGTCAATAAGTTTTTCCATTTTTTTGTGGTAAAACTTATTGACTCCGTTTATACTCGGGTCGGCTAATACTCGAGTATATACGGTAACTAACTTAGTACTGGCTGATATTTTGGCACATCTTCCACATCTACGGGGAAAATAACATTGATATACAACCACCTGCAGTGTCATCTCAATTCGTGACATACAGTTATGATTCAAATGGAAGGAGACATAGGTCCGATTGAGGATTCGCAATGGAAAGAGATCCTAAAAATGACACCCAAATTCTCACCAAGTGAGGCATATAGATTGCCACAGCTATACATGTTGCACAGAGTATACTGCATGCCAGGTTTTCTTTATAGTATCAGAGTAAAAGAAAATCCCTTTTTTGTGCGATGTAAGCGGGCTAATACATATGCTATGGAGATGCCCAAAGCTGAATAGATACTGGGGAGAAGTACGTTCTATAATAGAAGATGTGTATAGGGTTACTCTAGACCAAAGCCCCTTTGTCTGCGTACTTGGGTATGTAGACCATTTTCCAACAACTAGATAAGAGTGGCAAAATGACTTTATGTTTAGCAACTTTATTATATCAACTAGAATGGAACAAACAAAAGAGAGTACTATAGAAGGGAGGAAGAGGATTAACATACCCACTTTCGGGAACTCTTGTAATAGATCAAGCTGCCTCTGATTGGTCAGAGCGCTCAGCCAATCAGAGGCAGCGCTTTCAGGAATCGGGGATTTTTCAATCCCCGCACAAAAGAAATGCGGAAGAAGACTGACGGGGACCACAGAGAAGAGCCGGACAGTGATTCTAGGTGAGCTACGATTTATTTTACTGCAGCTAGGGATGCTTTTTCGGGTAGGGCTTATATTTAAACCCCCCGAAAATCATCGCTGCGGGGGTTGCCTTCACCCCATTGCTTTCAATGAGGCAGCAGCAGCACCTGTCCCATTAAAAAGCAATGGGAGACGATTACAGCTGTGGCAGGGGATTCTTTCATTCCCGTGGGAGTCCCCGCATCACTGTGCTGCCACAGTGTTCAGTGATGAGGGGAATTCCCGCGGGGATTAACGGAACTCTTGGGTAGACCCCTCATCCCCCGTGGGAACTAAGGGGTTAACAGCGGGACATCTAAAAGGTGCTTCTGGCCAAAAGCACCTTTTAAATGTCCAGCTGTAAGCAGCGGGGAAGCAAGTTCAGAGAAGAGTTACCAAGATGGTGAGCAGTCTACAAATCATGTCCTATGAGGAATGGTTAAAGGATCTGGGAATGTTTAGCTTGCAAAAAAGAAGGCTGAGAGGAGACTTAATAGCTGTCTACAAATATCTGAAGGTCTGTCACACTGCAGAGGGATCAGCCCTATTCTCATTTGTACAAGGAAAGACTAGAAGCAATGGGATGAAACTGAGAGGGTGAAAACACAGATTAGATATTAGAAAACACTTTCTGACAGTGAGGGTGATCAATGAGTGGAACAGGTTACCACGGGAGGTGGTGAGTTCTCCTTCAATGGAAGTGTTCAAACAAAGGCTGGACAAACATCTATCTGGGATGATTTAGTGATCCTGCACTGAGCAGGGGGTTGAATTCGATGACCCTGAAGGTCCCTTCCAACTCTACCATTCTATAATCTATGATTCTATTGGCAGCACAGGAGTTTCCATTAACTCCTGCTCCCATAGGATTCAATGGAAACTCCTGCAAAATGCGCACCAAAGTTAGTGCATTCTATCTTTTTAAGATGCACGTTGTTTTGCGCTTTAAGTTCCGCATATATGAACGCTTCTATAGAAACCCATTGGTTCTTGTAGAAGTGGGCATTATGAGCACGCAAAACACACACTCGTCTGACCGAGCACTAAATGGGAAAAGACTGGTTAAGAAAAATATAGCAGGCAACCATACTTACTGATTCGATGGTATATAGATATATACAGGGGAGGTAAAAAGGCTACTTCCCAGCAGCATGCAGACCAGGCAAAACACATATGAGGAGCTGATGAGGTGCAAAATACTCATGGACTGCCACTACCACCTACTATACATTGGGGTGGTGGTTGCTTAGTATTATACTTGCACACAAATATGGCATCTTAAGGGTGTCCACAACACAGGTAAGTGTAATGCACTGTGTAGGCTTACAGCCTATTAGTGACTATTCAATCTGGCGGTCTCCCCTACACCCCATATGTGAACCGCAATAGTGAAGACACCGTGGGCTCCTCAAATATTCATAAACCCAGCCACTTACTTACAATTTATAGGAATGGTCAAACTAATCTGCTACACGTGAATACACTGCAGCTTCGCCATGCAGTACCCTTCTTTATTATACACATGGAAATTGCATAATGCAAATTAAAAAGCCTCCAGTCCTCTATAACAACCAGGCAGACTTTGGCATTGTAAATGGTATTTCCCTCCATACTCTCCTGCAATGAACCAGCTTCTGTTATTTTGTATTGAGTTTTGTTTCCAACTTTTTCTTGTTACCTTCAAACTTTAGTAAAGCGAAGCCCCCTCATCCTGGAGGTAGAGTTCAGCACATACTGACACTCCGGCTAGATTCTCTCCAGAGTATTATTTTCAAATTTTCTTGTGATAATAGTTTTCTTGCAGACTATTAACTGCACAAATGAGGCTAACAAAATGTCTCCATATTGAAGCTCCTAGAGGAAATAATATTTTTATATAGTTTTCTGCCAGGGCTGATGGAAACACATAACGAACTTTAATAACTCTGGGATAGAGGGAGGGAGGGAACGCTAGTTCGATTCTTCGGGGGGGAAATATGTTTTGCAATGGCAGGAGGTGGAAGATAATAAAAGTAAGGGAAAGACCTTCTGTACTGATGCCACCTTCGCATGGTTATGAGCGCAGGTACAGAGATATCATTAGACAGAACTTTGTTTTAACCATTGTTGGAGTCATACACTTTAGTAAAGTCCTCTTGAAGCTGTACGTTATTGAAACTAGGGCCATTTATACAGGATGTTTATCACCCAAAATTCGTCCAAATGAACAAAATTAAGCAATAATCGTCCAATGTAAATGCAAAAACATTGTTTACTATTTGTTCACTTTCAGTCAGCAAAACCTTCTCGTTCCATGTAAACGCCCGCTCAGGGCTTCATATAGAGGGTTAAGCGCTGAGTGAGAAGCCCACGATCCAGTTGTCTTATCTCCCTGTCTAAACGTTTTGCACAAGCACTAGTGGCCTTAGCGGTGACGTCCGTGCTCGCGCAATCATTTACACGACTATTGTCCCGTGTAAAAGGGACATTACTCTAAATTTTACCATCTTTTTCTAAGTGCTAATTTCCTGTTTCTTGCCCCTTCACAACTTTTTCTTATATTAAAGCCACCTGCACACGAACAGATTTGCATTGTGGAATCTGCGGTCGGCATCCGCACTGCAGATCCGCAGCAAATACCATTCATAACATGCTATATTAAAAGCACTTCTTCCTGCACACTCACAGAAACCAACTGCGATTTCCGAGATTGGAGGAAAAATCACAGCATGTTCTATTTTATTGTGAATCCCTCACGGACGGCTTCCATTGAAGTCAATGGAAGCCATCCGACCCATGGCCCATTCACAATTGACATTATGGATAGGTCGCGGGTACCCGTGTCATTGTCTAGCGACAGCTGCAGCCACTCCCGAACAGAAAGTAAAGGCATCTCCATAAGAACATCAGGCATGGGAATGAAAATGACAAGAGGTCCATGGCCCTGCTGGATGGAAGAATGAGTCAATGGTTTGTGGAACAACACTTTATTTTGGTTACGGATTTCAGTGTCTAAGGGACACTTTCAACAGACCATAAAAACTAGTGGCACTACAAGTACTACATTTAAACATTACATTTCCTGCAATTTTCCTTTTTACTGTCCTTGTAGTGCAATTACTTTTAATGATCTGATGAAGACCATAAAACCATTCAACACTGAAGCATGGAATCACAATAAAGTGTTGATCCACAAACCACCGATCTATCATTCCATCTAGCAGCATCATAGATCTCCTCTCAATTTTTGAATAAATTGGTAATTGGGCATTACCATTTGAGGGTATTTGTATGCAGAGTCCATTCAGTGTTACCAATGTCAGACTATGTAGGGACACACCCCTAACTTTTAACGCTGAGTTGCAAATGTGTTGATGAACATTCAGGAGGAATAACAGAGAAATGACACACTGCAGAGTTATGAGAACACATCCTCCAGAATTATTATTTTTTGAGAATATACCCTATATTCTCGAGTATAAGCCGAGTTTTTCAGCACAAAAAAAATGTGTTGAAAAAGCCCCCCTCAGCTTATTCTCGAGTGAGGTAAAAAAAACAAACAAAAAAAACACAATACTCACCTCTCAGCCGGCACGATGCTCACCGGCGGTGCGACAAGCTGCTTCAGACTTCTCCCTGCTGTCATCTCCCTGGCTCGGTTTTCAATTCCCCCGCCATCAGTGGTGTGTGAGGAAGCACTGTGATTGGATTGAGCGCCGGCCAATCACAGCCGGCGCTCGATAAACCATTCAGGGCTTCCTTAAAGAGTTAATTTGTTATTAAGAAGGTAAACCTGGGGATGTAGTGATCTCTAGTAGCCAGAATGATGGAGAGGGAGAACAGGGCTGAGCAGGCTCACTGGGAATCTTCTAGTAAAATGATATCCTGATATAAAAGGGGAGAATTTTAGCTGTGCAACAGGAGAAGCATGGGAACTGTCCAGAGAGTTGAGGTGTTGTTGGATGCTGCCAGTAGAGACACAGCAAAGAGTTTGAGAGTTCATAACAGTAAGAAGTTAAAGTAGCATTGCAGATCCAGACTACTAGGCTCTACAGGGAGCACTAGGGACTTGAAAGGGACTGTCCAAGTAGCTGCTGCTGTACTGGCTAAGTGAATACTAGGATCCAAGGATAGGAAGCAAGTGGAAACCATAAAGAGTGTAGGATTGTGCTGTATAGCAACGGATCAAGACCAAGGAGGACATCAAGAAGTTAGCTGGCACCAAGTTATAAGTGGGGCCAGCCTCAGTAAAACCAATAGGTGTTCATACTGTTAGAGAGAATATGCCAGCAGGTCTGCTATACTAAAGACTAAGATTGTGAACACTGTGAAAAGTCTAGATACTTGAACCAAGGTTATCTACTGTGTTATATAAAGAGACATTGAACTTGGATAGTAGGACGAACTTTCCTAAAGGACTGTGTTAGGGTCGCTGTCACAAAAGTTGTGCATTGTCTTCGGCCATATAACTTTCTTAATTATAGAGTGCAGTTGACATTGTCCATGAGGTGTTACTGTTATTACATATTGTGCATAAAATATTATAGATCCTAGGATTTAATTAACCTAAGCTAGCGACCAATGAATCTACAGTAAAGACTGATTGTTTACTTGTTAATATACTATTTTCTACTTTCATTTCTTTGCTCATGAATAAATATTGCCTATTTTTGTAACTCCTTCTGCTACATCATATCCTGAACCTGCATCGCAATACCGCCACCTGCAACAAAAGGACCTACATTTGTACTTTTGCTATAACCCTCTCTACTATGTAAATTCGAAAAATCTTATGGAAATGTCTTATTTTGGAGCTTCTATAATGTCTATAAGCAAGATGATGCCAGGTGGTTCTTGTTGGCCCTTTTCTGAAGTAATGGATTTTCTAAAGCTAAGAGCGAGGCAAAGCTACTGAAACCCCAACATATTTGTACATATACAGCAGAGGTATAACATACAAGGGTTAACATCTGTCCTCTATACACACATTACCACTAACATAACAAAATTCATTTGTGCAGCCAAAAACGGATTTCTGTGAAACCAATTCTCAAAGGTTAACGATACTGTAAAAGATGAAAATTAGTGCTTTCAAAGACTCAAACAGATGGTAAAAACGAAAGGTTATGATGAAAGGATAGTAAACTTAGTGAAGACTAAAGCTACGGAGAATGAAATGTGTCACATATACCGGGGAGGCTACGCAGGAATGAATCAGGTCTCCAATCAGCCCTTTGAGTTCTCTCTGATATCTCCTCTACAGAGAAGATTAAAAGAACGATTCAACAAGATTGGTACATTCTGGAATCAGATAGCAGATTACCGGAATCTTTAACCTTCTCCCTTTGATGCTTCCATAAAAAGTAATAGAAACACGGAATAGATTGGTTTTATATTTGATTTTTGGAAATTAGACAGAAAGGTCACTTTCAAAATAAGTTGTTGCTACACATTTCTTTTGCCATTTCGGGATGTGTAATAAAGTTTGCAATAGAAAAATCAATTATTCCAACCTGAAAAGGAGAGCAACTATGTCGGCAAGTCGTTTTGTGCCAAGAATATTTAAATAATGTATGTTATTTGTGCAGCTGCAATTTACCAACATTTCTATTATTCGTTATGCTTATTTTTAGAAAAGCTTGACATTAAAGAAATGTAATATTGACTGTACTCAGTAAGTATTAAAAAAAACAAAATGAACATGAAAGTCACAAATAGGAATAGTTAGAAAATCGGACTCTGTTTTGAGCCCACATACATGAATCATCCATCAGGTGGAAGAAGTAGGCACCGTGTTTATTTCTAAACTTGTTGCATATATCAGTAGTATATGTGAATATACAGTACTGCGCAAAGGTTTTAGGAAGGTGAGGAAAAATTGCTGCAAAGTAAGAATGAGTTCTTCAATGGAAGTCTTCAAACAGAGGCTGGACAGACATCTGTCTGGGGTGATTTAATGATCCTGCATTGAGCAGGGCTTACTTATTGGACCTACAAACTAATAATTCTTAAAATATAACTTTTATTAGAATCTACTAAAATCATAAAAACGGACAAACACCCACATGTAGAGTATCTCTAAAAGAGACATAATTAACCGGTACACCTATTGACCGAAAAGAAGAAGATAACTCAGCAATGTCCGGTTACCTAAGCCGGGTCTGTATTTCACTTTTTATAAAGATGAGAAATTGCCACCAGCGAGTTTTAACATATTCCTGCTGAATATTACTTTCTGAAGACTGTCATAGAGGGTAAATTAAAGACAGTAGTTTAATCAAAGCCCAACGCGTTTCCCCCATACACTGGGTTCATCAGGGGCTAAATATTTTAAATCACGACTTCGTAATAGCCGCAAGGTGGCTGGTTGAATTACTGTTAGCGTATTTGTAACGGCAATGTAGTGAAAAACTGATCACTATAAATGATAGTGCGATCAGGGATAGCAAGTAATCAGAGAAAGGAATATCATCCGAAATCAAAGAGAATTGATTGAGATCAATAGTTCCGTAGTTGGAGGTAAAAGACTTCTGTCTCTCTCGCAATTAGTAAGTATAAAGATGATAATCGCATGAAGTAGATTAAAGAGGTAACTAACTCAGATGTAAGTTACTAAACCCCAGGCGAGACCTTTGCAGGTAGATGTATGCACCGTATTAGAGCTATATAGTATAGTTGCTTTTGTAAAGCTAGTTGAAGGTCCCTAGACTGATACTAGCTAGGTAGCGATAAGAACCTATCTAAACTAAACAGAGCCTATATTTTGCTCCATAGTTGTAGTTATAGAGTTAAGAAAACAAAAGCAAAACAAAACAAAATAAAAAAACCGGCAGCATGTCAGTCCTGATGGTGGACTGACAGCATCAGGACTGACATGCCGCCGGTTTCTTTATAGTGATCAGTTTTTCACTACATTGCAATTACAAATACGCTAACAGTAATACAACCAGCCACCTTGCGGCTATTACGAAGCCGTGATTTAAAATATTTAGCCCCTGATGAACCCAGTGTATGGGGGAAACGCGTTGGGCTTTGATTAAACTTCTGTCTTTAATTTACCCTCTATGACAGTCTTCAGAAAGTAATATTCACCAGGAATATGTTATACCTCGCTGGTGGCAATTTCTCATCTTTATAAAAAGTGAAATACAGACCCGGCTTAGGTAACCGGACATTGCTGGGTTATCTTCTTCATTTCGGTCAATAGGAGTACCGGTTAATTATTTCTCTTTTAGAGATACTCTACATGTGGGTGTTTGTCCGTTTTTATGATTTTAGTAGATTCTAATAAAAGTTATATTTTAAGAATTATTAGTTTGTAGGTCCAATAAGTAAGCTTTTCGAATTGGGTCTGGACTAGTGCTGCCTCTGTGAACGTGCATTGAGCAGGGGGTTGGACCAGACGACCCTGAAGGTCCCTTCCAACTCTACCAGTCTACGATTCTATGATTTCAAAAATAGAAGTGTTCATAGGTTATTTTAAGCAGTCTCTGTGCAATATGCAAAATGCACAGAGACTAAACAAAAAAGAGATGTAAAACACCCGATATAGTTGGATTGCAGTATGGAGAAACTAAGGAACATCTCTCTCTATGTGCAGACGATCTGTTGTTGTATATGGGGAATGTGAGTAGATCAGTGAATCTTATTATGTCCATTTCTGATATATTTGGTAAGATATCCAACTATTACTTGAGGGAAATCAGTATTCATCCTTTAGATCCTTTGCTGGTTGACTATTCATTGGAACATATGCAATTACAAATAGTGAAGGAATGCAAATATTTGGGAGTTTTGCTATCTCTGAGCCTCAAGACTATATTTCTGCCAGTTTGCTTCCATTAGTATGAAAGTTTAGGTTGAAGGTCTCGAATCATCTTCCATTGTCAATATTGGGCAGGGAAAATCTTATTAAAATGCTTCTTGTGTCACAACACCTTTATATACTTCAAAGCTCTACAGTTTGGATTCCATCACAATAGTGTTGAGATTCCATGTGATGTTTAGGAGTTTATTATGGAATATGAAATCTGGTAGAATTAAATTGGAGACTCTTCCAAGGGATCAATGGTCTGGAGGGTTGGCAATTACAAATGTTTGGATATATTTTTTGGCATCTCAATTTCAACAGTTGAAGGTCTGGGGTTGAATGGTAGATTGGTTTCTGAAATTACAGGTTATAACCCCCCTATAACGATTTTACTTACCTTTAAAGCAGTGCCAGCATCTTAGAACTGGCAGAAACCAATGGGACCTAGGTACACCCATCTACTATTCAGAAAAGTCTGACAAGAAGTAGTCTTCATGGAAGAATTGTAGCCAAAAAGTCATACATTCAACGTAGAAACAAGGCCAAGTGACTCAACTATGCACAAAAACATAGGAACTGGGTGCAGAAGAATGACAGCAGGTGCTCTGGACTGATGAAATATTTGACTATAACAGAAGGCAGTTTGCTGAAGCACTGGGGAATGATACAATAATGAGTGTCTGCAGGCAGCAGTGAAGCATGGGGGAGGTTCCTTGCAAATTTGGGGCTGCATTTCAGCAAATGAACTTGGAGATTTTTTAAGGATGAATGCTGCCATCAATGCTGAGAAATACAGGAAGAAACTTATTCATCATACAATACCATTATTCTGTAATGGGACAACGACACCAAACATACAGCCAATATTATTAATTACTATCTTCAGTGTACCTGTATTGTCACCGTGTTGTAGAGGGGGCTTTTATGTTCTAGGGAACCTGCGGGCGAAGCCATCTGAGTCATGTGACCCCAGAAGGGCGGTATGGCCACAGGGGAGGAACCAGACCAAGCACAATCTGAAGTCCTCAATGGCAGAGCAGGTGGATGATAACATGGTACATGTTATAATGGCCATGAAGGCAGAAGAAGGCTGCAACAGAGGAGATGCCAACGGTGGTTGGTTGTGTTGATCAGGTATGCACTGATCTCCACACATAAATCAAACTCCTGCACAGGCGTCTTCCAAGCAAATGAAAAAGTCCCATGGCAATCAGCGAGCGGTGATGGGGGCAGAACTGTGAAATCTGGAAGCCCCTAGCCACAGACTGGCACAAGGACAGTGGATATAGATTCAGTTGTTCTATCTCGGGGACCGAAGCAGCTGACCAGTTTGGTAGCTGTATCCCCGACTGAGCAGCCATATTTAGGATCCACTGTGCTCACCCCACATGGGGAGGGGGCTAGAAAAGATGCTCTAAACATAGTCTGCCTTGCTCTTTTCTCTCCCTGAACCCCATATCCAGAGGGGTTACCACTTTGTATTCAAAAAAGAAAATAGGACTTTATAGTCACCTACGGACCCACCGCAAAGACACCATACTTGGAAGACAACCATGTTCGGCCACGAGTGATAGCCTATGATGTATGTCAGGGTAAAGAAGAACAAGGAGTCCCGGAGTGATGATATGGACCCACAGCGCCCTGATCTCAACATCATCCAGTCTGTCTGGGATTACATGAAAAAAGAAGGATATGAACAAGCCTACATCTGCAGAAGATCTGTGGTCAGTTCTCTAAGAGTTTTAGAACAACCTCCCTGCAATTTTCCTTCAAAAATGGTGTGCAAGTGTACCTAGAAGAGTTGATGCTCTTATGCAGGCAAAGGGTGGTCACACCAAATATTGATTTAGATTTCTCTTTTGCATTTTGTTAATTGACAATTATAGATATTAAGGCCCTATTCACTCTGCCAGGAGTGTCATCTGCGTGTACCTGGTTGGTTTCTTTTTCTTCTGTACTGCAGATGGTCGGCACGGCTCACCGTCGGACATGTGCAGTACAGAATTTTTTTAAACTACTGCTTTTCTGATGACGCGGAATCCACAACTTTCCGCCATGTAATTGTGGAAGGGCCACGGATCAGACGACTTCTATTGACTTCAATGGAAGCCGGCCACGCGGAATCCGTAAAAAAATGGAGAATGCTGAGATTTTTCCTCCGCTTGTAGAAACCGCAATTGGCTTCTACAAGTGTGCAGGAAGAATTGATTTCCCATAGCATGCTATGGGCGCTGTTCGCTGCAGATCCGTGGTGCAGACGCCCGCCGCGGATTTCACAGCAAATGTCCATCCGTGGGCAGGAGGCCTAAGACTGGGTTCACACAGGGCGGATTTGTTGCGGTTTTGTTGCGGTTTTTCCGTTGTGGTCTTGCCGCAGAAGAACTGCTTCTGCAGCAAAACCGCTTCAAAGGTTATTTTTGGCTTGCGGATTTTTCCGCAGTGCTTTTTTACTTTTGCAGCGGATTTTGCTGCATCCATAGAGGTCTATGGACAAAAAAGCGCTGCGGAAAAGTCAAAAGAATTGACATCCTGCATCTTGAAAAACCACACTGCAGCTGCATTTCTGCACTGCGGCTGTGCGGAAAAAATCCGTCCTGTGAGAACAGCTTTTTGCCCAAACACATCTGTACTGCATTGCACTGCAAACGCAGCGGTTTTGCCGCAGTACGGATATGCAACGGTATACTGCGGCAGAACCGCTGCAAATCCGCCCTGTGTGAACCCAGGCTAACACTGCTGTTTTAGAAATCATTCTTACTCTGTAACATTTTTTCCACATCTGCCTAAAACTTTTGCACAGTACTATACTAAACTAATAAAAATTTACAAGATAAAGTGACACCTTCCTCACCTTCAAGCAACATGCAGTTCCCCTCTCTGTCTAGTTTAAAACTGCAAATAGATAACAGTAAGGCCTTAGTCACACGGGCGTTTATTGCCGCGATTTGCGCATGCGCATGCGTCCGGCGATTTTTTAAAACCATTGCTTTGCAATGGTATCGGACACATGAGCGCTTTTTATGCGCTCGTCCGATAAATTAGAGAACAGAAATCGCAGATCGCACCTATCTGCGATCTGCGATTCCTGTTCTCTTCTCTATATGCGCTCAATGGGGCCGGCGGCAGCAGCGCCGACCCCAATGAGAACATATAGAAGACAAATCATTCTTCTCTGCCACAGCTGGAACAGCTGTGGCAGAGAAGAACGATGTTTGCCCATTGAATTCAATGGAGCGGCAATACAGCCGCTCCATTGAAAGCAATGGGCTGCCGGCGTGCGCGGGGTTAATTGTCGGGAAGGGGTTAAATATATAACCCCTTTCCTGCAATGCATCCTGAAAAGTGAAAAAAATAAAAAAAATGTATGTACTTACATGCTCCCGGCAGCTGGAGATCCCGGCGGCCGGCCTGCAGTGGGTGTGAAGGGGGTGTGACTCAGGCTTGCCCCTGATTGGCTCAGCCTGAGCCAATCAGAGGCTGATCTCAGTCACACCCATTCATGAATTCATGAATGGGTGTGACTGAGACTTGCTTCTGATTGGCTCAGCGCTGAGCCAATCAGGGGCAAGCCTGAGTCACACCCCCTTCACACCCACTGCAGGCCGGCCGCCGGGATCTCCAGCTGCCGGGAGCATGTAAGTACATACATTTTTTTTATTTTTTCACTTTTCAGGATGCATTGCAGGAAAGGGGTTATATATTTAACCCCTTCCCGACAATTCATCCCACACTCGCCCGCAGCGCTTGCATTCAATGGAGCCGCTGTATTGCCGTCTCCATTGAATCCAATGCGCTGGACAGCTCGGGCCCGTTTCTAATGAAACGCGGCTAGGAGCAGATTTTCGGGCGATTTTTGGGCCGATTTTTCGGCGCCGGTCACGCGATTTGCGCATGCGCATCCGTCATGCGATGCGCAAATCGCGTGAAAAAACGCCCGTGTGACTAAGGCCTTAAGAAGGTGAAAGGAAGGGACGCAGCTGCAGATTCTCACAATGTTTCACTGACACAAGTGGAGAAGGAGAGGGGAGCAGGAGCAGCACAGGGAGACATCTGCTAGGCTGCAAGCATGCTATGCTTTAAAGAGGGCCTGTAATGTCCTTGGGTCAGTGGGGCTGACTGCATTGTTTTGCAGCCGATGCCCCACTGACTTTATCACAGCTTTTTTTTCTCTATTCCTTCCCCCTATTTCCCCACACTAGTCCTATCAGATTTAGCTCTCAGTACTTTGAATCTAGGCAAACTCCACCAACTAACTGCCAATCAAATCTGACATCATCAGACTTCCTACTTGACAGATTCAAAGGACCAGAAATCAAATTTAATGGGACTCAATAGAGGAGGGAGTAGACAGAAAAGAAAAGCTGCCACAAAGTTAGTGGGACTGCGTCCGAACAGCTATGCAGCCAGCTCCAGTGACCTGAGGACATGACACGACCTCTTTAAATGTTATTAGTGGTTTGGAAGAATATTCAAGAGTACTGTTTGTAAAATAAAATTGCCTAGCGTTGGCTGTCGAGAATTTTAATATCTATTAAACATAATTTATTGGAACTCTTCAACAAGCAGGTTGGCTGATGTTAACAGATTTCATTGTTGGTTAGAGATGAGCGAGCACCAAAATGGTCCCTGCGCTGAGCCAATGAGAGGCAGCAGTCACTCACCCATTCATGAATTCATGAATGGGTGTGTGAGTGAGACCTGCCTCTGATTGGTCAGGCTGTGACCAATTAGAGGCAGCTCATTCAGCAGGCGGGGATTTTAAAGCCCCGGCTGCTGAATAGTATAGAGAAGCAGTTCAGGAGAACTGACGGCGGCCGCAGCTGAACTCCGGCTGCAGCGGAAAGGTGAGTATATATATATATTTTTTATTTTTACACATTTCTGGATGAATTGCAGGGAAGGGCTTATATATTTAAGCCCTTCCTGACAATTCATCCCGTGCTCGCCGGCAGCCCATTGCTTTCAATGGAGCCGGCTGTATTGCCGGCTCCATTGAATTCAATGGTCAGTGCTCGTTTAATCGAGACGAGTACCGCGTGGTGCTCGTCTCGAGTAACTAGCATCTCGAGCACCCTAATACTCAAACGAGTGTCAAGCTCGGACGAGTATGCTCGCTCATCTCTATTGTTGGTTTATTTGTATTCTAATGTTATATTATGATTCTGTATTTTAATACATTTTGCAGTTTAAAATGTTAACATATTTGCAATATTCCGTATTAAATGTAGAGCGCTATTTTGCACTGAAAAGACTAAACAGATACATGTAATAACATTAACACTACTGATGAGTGAACTTTTGGAAAGTTCCGTTTGGCCAGGTCACCAACTTTTGCAAAAAGTTTAAATTGGTCATAATTGGTTTGAACTGAACAGAAGTTCACCCAAACCCTTAAAAGTGTTGTAAAAGCCCTGTATACAGTAACACTCTGAGGGTGCTATATATAAGGCAGTCATGGCTCTTAGATTGTGTTATACATCAGTGTTCAGGACTAGTGTTCAGTGAACTGAACCAGTAGAAATCTCTTTTTGGTACAACTTTGCTAAAGTTTAGTATGAAACCCAATAGAGCTTTTAGCAAAGTTTGACCCGAAATAGGTCTCTGTCGCTTTGGTTCGCTCAATACTAATTAACACATCCATCAACAAACTTGTTGACTGTTTCAAGGTAGGAATAACAAATCTTTCTTACCTTGCCCTAAAAATGGTAACTCATGTGTATGGCCACGTTAGAAAGAATTCATAATGCGATAGATTAGGCTTGTGACTGTCTTCATTTCTACAACAACAAACTTTGGGCTTCATATCATGTATTTTTTCTATCAGTCCACCATTGCACAACTCTTTAATACAAGATGAATACATTTGTAGCATGAAGGGGAAACATAATTTGAACAGACTATCCCATATGAATAAATAATATTTTGTGTTTAATTAATTGTAAATAACATTATTCAGTAATTGATAAATATTCACTCCCTTTCAAAGATAAATCTAAATAAATCCTGAAGGAATCAGTTGTCTCCAGACACCTTATAATTAACAGACTTGAGTCCGTAAAGAATAATTAAAATGTTTCAATTGATTTCAAATCAATAAACCTTGAAGGTTTGGGGAGAGACATTGCCATATGGTGCGTGCATTCAACAACTGCACATTTTAGACTTTTAGAATATTAACCACAAACATGTTAAGGTTTTCAGGTTTCTAGTTTTTAAAGGGAAATTCCAACTTTATTCATTCATGCTAACCTCCATTGATTTTCAGTACCTATTATATACTTCATTTTGTACGTTTATGTCCTTACTTCTGTCCTACTTCCTCCCTCAGCTGCCATGTTAAGTTTATGGAGACGGTCATTAAATCTCCTGCATTCATGTATAATGGAACTCACTACCCGGAATGTTTTGGTGTGGTCTCATTGTGATACCATTAGCCAAGTTTATAGGAACGATTATTGTGCAGTTCGTAGTTGGATTGCAGGAATTCAGTTCCGCCGCATGTCAATTTTATCACTGTCTCCACTGCAAAATTCACCTCCTCTCAATGACAGGACACAAGTCCCACCGCAACCTGCAACACAGAAATAACAGGACTGTTCACCTTGGACACCAAACAGACACTGACAGGAGCTGGGTATATATGTGAGCAAAGACCCAGGGAATTGCCTAGCAGGAGATCACCAGACCCAGCCAGCTCAATCATTCCACACCTGTGGGCTGTGCTGCTAGAAACCTACATGGTACAACAGATCGCAGCCAGCACAACCTAACAAGCTCTTTCTCCATTCAATTCCACCTGGATGTCGTGGCCATTCTCCTAATAGGTGTGAGTCCCTGAGGTTAGACTCCTTCTTACATATCATATGTTAACCTGTAGATAAGCCATAAATGTCCTTAAAGCAAGTCTCTGGGTTTGGGACAAGATTCTGTCCCAGGACCACAGGGAGCAGTCATACTACCTGCTGTTGATCTTCTGCACATTACCCTTCTGATCTGCAGGTTCTGGGTCCTATTTTTAGTTGTCCAAGATGGCCAACGCAATCTTCAGACTACTTCATTCCCATAGTGCATAGACCACCAATGCACATGATCAGTGCTGACCAATCAGAAAGCAGGCTACAGTGTGCATGAGGCAACTAGAAAATTGCAGTACTCACATTGGAAAGCTGAAAACAGAATTTTGAACTAGCAGATTGGTGGGACATCTGTGAAGAAGAACGAAGGCAGAAAATTACCCCCCCCCCCCCCTTCAGTCCCAGGATAGAATTTTATCCCAAAACTGGAGGGTCTATTTAATGAGAAGACCACTTAAATATATACATAAATACCTATTCTTGTGCTAAAGTGTCTATGGGGATACTTCCCATGTCAATATATGTAAAGCATGTATGATATTTATTTCCCTTTTTTCTTCTTTGTTTCTTTGGTTTTCTATAATATAACTTAGCAAATTACAAAAAACTAAATATAACTTTTATTGCATCCTATTGTTTTTTTTCATTTGTGTAACCACAATTCAATTCACAATTTCCACCGCGCTTCTATTCCCTGATCTAATTTACCTGCCATTCATGATTTTTCATTGAAATGTCTTCTCTTGCCAAATATATATGTTTAATATAATGTTTATCTCTGTAAGAATTAATCAAGTCAGGAAGAATTAAATAAAGGAAGAAAATGTTTTCTGAAAAGTCCAATAATAAAAGACAACAAGATTATATTTCTTGCTTCAGTCTAGACTATAATGGATCTTGCTTTGGGCTCATACGGTTAACTGAATTTCTAGATATTTCATAGAGAGAGATCAATGGTGAAATGTTACATATTCTACCACTGTAAGTATCTAAGGGGCAGATGTATTGAAACTGGTGTTTCATATGCCAGTCTTAATAAATAGGACCCTGGAGTAAAGCTGAGTCTAATTTGCTAAGAGGCGCATGCCTCTTAACAGATGTAGGCGCATCTCTGGCATCCTGTGCATGTGATCGGGAATCTACACTGTAAGCTGGCATAGTTTTTCACTATAATTTAAGCCCATTTTTGGTATACATTATAACAAACCTGATGCGCTCCAAGAGACCATGCCCCCTCCTGCAAAGCCCTGTCCCTTTTATGGGTCATTTTTCAAAATAGGCAAGATAGAATAAAAGTCACAAAACACTGTGTGTACCATAGTTGTCACTTTTGTACAAAATACTTTAGCGCAAATTGTCCAATAAATCTGCCTCTATGTGTCTAAGATCTCTTCTGATCTCGCGCTATCCACGTGACGTAAGGGTGCGTCCAGTTGCGGGAAGTACCCCGCTGCCATGATGTACCCTTAAGTTCTGTGAAGGGAAGGGGTTAAAATAAAGAAAAATTGAATACTAACCTATCCCAGTGGCTTCACAGCCAGCACTGCAGCCCTGGGGCTCGCCATACGGAACAGAAGAAGCAGTGGGCAGTCATGTGCCGTTCATTGTGCATGTGATCACTCAGCCACTGACAGGCTAGAAGAATCACAGCTGAAGCCTGTTAGTGGCTGATCGATCATGTACACAATGAGTGGGGCTAGATCATGTATGTAAATGTGTTTTGCAACTGTACCCAGCATGGTTGAGGTATGGGTACAGGTACAGGAGACTGTAGGCTGTATGGTTTAGGTATGGGTACAGATGACTGCAGGCTGTATGGTTTAGGTATGGGTAGAGGGACAGATGACCACAGGCCGTATGGTTTAGGTATGGGTAGAGGGACAGATGACCACAGGCCATATGGTTTAGGTATGGGTACAGGTGCAAATGACTGCAGGTTGTATGGTTTAGGCACAGGTATAGGTGCAGGTAACTAAGTTTAAAGGAATAGCTGTCTCTAGCAATCCTATTGAAATTAATGGTAGTGCACATGCACGACAATCGTTTCATTCATTAGGGGATGCTCGGGACCCCATTCTCATGATTGATGGGTATCTCAGCAGTTAAACTCACATGGAATTAGCACTTATTCGATATCTTGTGAATAGAGGATAACTTCTTTTGGTGGGACACTCTCTTTACCTATGACTCTGCTACAATTTTAAATGCATTCACACTGGACATGCAATGTACAATCCATCTAATGCACCATGGATTGATATCATGTAACTGGAGTTTAAAGCATTCACTATTGTAATATATATATGTTATAGTGGCTGATTGGTTAGTACTTTGGGGGAGGTGTAGGGGCCCAGTGATTAGTGCTGTTGCTGGGGTCGTGGGCAGCATCTGCATGAAGTATGCCAAAGTTTGAGAAGTTCAGTAGAACTGAACTTTCAGCAATGTGGTAGTGGTCGCACCTCTATTTCTCTTGTGGCTCAGCCTTGCAGTGCTGGGGTCATAGGTTCAAATCTGACAACATCTGCAAGGCAACAATCTAAACCAATGAGCCACAAGAGAAAAGGGACCACCCCCTGTTTGCCGTGAGCCGAACTATTAGCAAAGTTCATCCCAAAAAGGGTTTGACTGGTTTGGTTCACTCAACACTACCCAAGAACATGCAGAACCAAAAAGCTAAATGGATGTCCTAACCATGTTCACGCAATCCATGCTTTCCTAAAGGGGAGTTAGTATAGAAAAGTTTGAATGTATATGAATGATGACCGACTGCAGGGCACTTAGTGTAACACTATATGAAAGCTACTGGACACTGAATATATAGACTACAGAAGGCCAGACTGCATTACTGGCCATCAACTACAAAATATTGACTGCACCATGGGCTGTCTGCTGCAAATCAATGACTATACCATAGTAAATATGGCACAAGGCATGTATGTGAAGCCCATGCTTTCCTATAGGTTCCTTCACATTAGCGATGTTTCATAAGCTGCCACATTGCGAGTAAACAAAATCATGACATGCGCTATACAGATGCGATTTGCTATGTTTTGTAGCCCATGTTTCGCTATGGAGCCTCCCTTTGTGTTGCATCGCATAAAATCACGGTTTTCATGCGGTGTGGTGCAGCTTTAACAATGCGATGGCTGTGATTGGTTCATCAAGTGCTGCAGTGATTGGTTCTCGAGCGCCATGGCTTAGCCAATGACAGCCAGCGCTTCCTGGAGGCGGGATTTTTGAACCCCCTGACCATGACATGAAGCGGTGGCTGAAAACTACAAACAAGTGCAGTGAAACTGCTGGAGGAGAAGTGCGACAGAGTGGACAGCGCCTGTTAGGTAATGTATTGTTTTTGGGGTGGGGGTGGTTAAATGTAGATAGGGCTTATTTTGGGGGTAGGGCTTATATTTCAAGCCCTCCCCAAAACCCTGGCAAAAGAGCGCTACAAAGTCACAATACTTTGAAGTGCCACAAAATCATGTTATTGCCGCAAGTAACTGCAGCAATATCACACAAAACTCAGCTGCAATATCGCTGTCGCCCGTGGAAAGATGCGTAATCTACAGTTTTGTCCAATATGTCCATGTACATGATTGACTAAAGTAGTTTTTAATCATTGGTCAGTACTATTGACAAATAGCAGGGATGTAACTTGTACACTTTACCTATCTAATGTGCTCTTTAAATATTGATGGTCCTTTCTGCAGTCTTGTAAAGCTTTATCATCTGACTACATTACTTTCTTATGCAAATTCTCTAACAATAATACTAGAAGCTCCATTAGTGCTGGACTGGAATAAATAGTAATGAACACATTCACATTTCTGTTTGTTAATATGGTGAAGATGAGACCCTGATGCAGCAGCGCAGTGAGAACTATTATGACACTCATAGAGGAAGGGGGTATGAGGATTGGATCAGTTTTCATCTGGAAAAAAAGACAAAATTCTAAGTGTCAAACAGTGACAAATACTGAAATGTCTCTGATGTGTCAGTTCTGAGAGAAGGCACACGACCCGTAGTAGGGTTCTTATTTCAAAGGGTTATCATTCAAAATAATTCTGTATTAAGTTCAATGATGCTTCTAAGGAGTTTCTAATAAATTAAATTAAAGAATGGGTAATTGTGCCAGTGACCGCTCAGCCACTCACAGGTGTCAGCGGCCGTAGAAGAATCAGAAGAAACCCCTTTAATGTTACAAGACTGTAAAACAGAGCAACAACAGTATCTTCCCTGGAGACAGATGTCGCTGACCACGTGATTGACAACCTGGATTCTTGTATGGTCATATATCGCATTTATATCACTCACTCTCTCTGTGGCTTGGACAACTGGACTCTTGGGTCCTGTCTTCGCAGCCCTACCCACTGGTGTAACTATAGGGGAAGCGGTTGCACCCAGGCCCAGGAGCGTTAGGGGGCCCATAAGGCCTCTCTTCTCCATATAGGGAGCCCGGTACTATGAATAAAGTATTATAGTTGGGGGCCCTGTTATGGATTTTGCATTGGGGCCCAGGGGCTACAAGTTATGCCTCTGGCTCTATCCATATGAGTAGCTGTATCAGGAATGATGCCTAGAGCCCACATCATATTACTGCTGTCAACTGCATACCCCCATCACCGGACTGTGTCAGCAAACTTCTTCACATTACTAAACCCCAACCCTGAAGGTGAGAACAGAACCCCCATTTATACGGCTGCTCCCTAGTGACACTTGGGGCATGCAACGTTCTTGCATTATTTGCACCCCTATGCTGCTCCTGCATCTTGGTGACCCCTCTTTTAGCAACCATGACAATTGGATTATATCTTCCAATGTGCTTTACAGGATATTATCTAATACCTTATATTGCTAAAACATACACCTTCATACAGACGTATTCGTGTGCGCAAAACGCAGTAAATAGAACACATTAATTTCAATAGGTTTGTTCACGTGTGTATTTTTTTCTGCGCATTTCGGTTGTGCAAAAAGACCTGCTCTATTTTCCTGCACATTTGCACACCAAAAGTCCCGAAGAAGTCAATGGGATGTGCAAATGCATGTGCAATATGCTACAAGATGCATGGAACGTTGTGTAATTACACAGAAAAAAGAACATGTCTTGAACTCATTAAACTAATTAGCTATTTCAATAGCTGGAAGCATCGGTGCTTTTTTTTGGCCCGCACAAAAAGTACAGTAAAACCCACTCATGTGTGCACAAAAAAGCAGCCTCATTCCACAAAAACGTGGCGCTCCTGCATGTGCACATACGTGCACGCTCAGGTGAAGCTGGCCTTAATCAGGCAATCTATAAATCCAGCACCCATTTCTAGCACAGAACTGATGAGAAATATGGAATTTAATAAGTCCTGCAGTACTTTTGTATAATTTTATTTTAGGTTTTCTCCCTGAAAATTATCTAATCTTACAAGAAAGGGTGGCTTCATACGATCGTGTTCTTATGAGTACATAGGTGCGTACATAAGTGCGCACCCATGTACGTGCAAAAACACACGTGAATGCAGGTCCGTGCATTGTTTTCAATTGAGCCGCGGCTGCTGCTGGAGGCTCCATTGAAATCAATGGTCTGCCGCAACCCATGCATTCTATTTAAGGGGAGGACTTTACATATAAGCTCTTCCCTAAAAAACTAAAATTTTAGTGTAAAAAAATAAATAAATAAACTTACCTCTTTGCAGCTGCTGTGTCTCCTGCGGGGATGAAGAACACATTTGCTGCATGCGGCAGATGTTTCCTTCATCCTCGCTAGTTAAAAGAATTCCCTGCTGCTACATCTGCCACATCTGTGACAGATGCAGCAGAGGAATTCTTCAATTCTCTACGGCAGGTGTCAAACATGACAGCTGCAGTAGAGGATTCTGCTGCTGGCAATTAATTTCAGGGAAGGGCTTTAAATTTAAGCCATTCCCTGAAAATCCAGTAAAAGTGCTGTGAAAAACAAAAAAAATAGATGCTCACCTTGCTTCAGCTGCCGGGCGTCTTCTCCTCGCTGTCCCCGCTCTGTAGTGCTGATCTATCAGCAGGCGGGGATTTTAAATCCCCGCCTGCTGAAAGAGCTGAATGTGATTGGCTGAGGTGCTCAGCCAATCAGGCAGCTCTCGTCCGCCATTCATTCGGTGAGTACGTTTATTTTTTATTAATTTTTTTTACACTAAAATTTTTGTTTTTCAGGGAAGGGCTTATATGTAAAGCCCTTCCCTGAAAAACAATGCAGGGAGGCCGGCAGACCATTGTTTTCATTGGAGCTGCCGTAGCATATGCTACAATTTTTTATATCTTGCAGTACTGTAAATAATTCATTCCATTTTCATACAAGTTTTGTGCATCACGCAACGCGCAAAACTAGAACGTTTAAAATGCCCATGTGAAAGCACCTTGAGGGCTCAGTCACACGGGCGCTGATTCGCCCGTGTTTCTGCACGATAAGACACCGCACCGGCCGGAAGAAAAAACACATGGCCAGCAATTGAGCCGGTCATGCAGAGAGTCGTCTGAACACGGTGCGGCCATCTTATCGGGCAGAAACACGGGCGGATCGGCACCAGTGTGACTGAGCCCTAAATGTTATATCCGTTTCTTTTGCTGTTTGATAACCCATAAATAATATTCCACAAACCAATTAAAAGCAAATGACAATTCTTGTTACTGTAAATGACTCAACTATTTTGCTTCTCATCGTTTCCACATATCGTTTATACATAAAGCAACAATTCAGAAAATGCAACAGAATTCAAAATAAGTATTTGCTGTAAACTACTGTTTACAGAACTTGTAACTACAAATATTACATCTCTATATAAGGTGCTATGGAAAGTTCTATATAATATGTTGCAATACCCGGCAACATCTGGGTGTGTTTCCTGGCAGTAAGTTAGAGTAGAGTTCAGAGCAGCCAGTTCGGAAGCATATGATCATATGAACAGACCTCTGGGCTTCGCATGTGCCAAGCTGGGAGGTGCGGCTGTGCCCAGTCCAATTTCTGCTGCAACCAAAAGAAAAAGAACATATTTTCCCCTTCTGAGTTCCAGTCTCCATTAGTGAAACAGTATATAGGTGACAGCTGGGTGTGGACAGTACGTATATCGGAATCAGTGCAATTATATACTTGCATCTCCTACTTATAATAGAAACAATTTTATTATATGTCATAGATACTCAATGCGATAATGTACATATACTGTATGTGCTTTTATGGTGCCTAAAACACTTGTGCAGGTGACTGAGAGGGGAACCAGGCCAAACATTAATGTGACCCTTGAACCTAGCTATAACTTTAAAGGGTTGTCCCAGAATTTCAAGTTATTCCCTATCAACAAGATAGGGAATACATTGCTGATTGGTGGGAGTCTCACTGCTGAGACCTATACTGATCTCAAGAACTGGGGTCCTGTGTCCCATCCTCCTCACTGCGGGGTTGAAGTCATCGCTTAGGAAGACGCACCCACTGCAGTGACTGGAGAGCAGGACACGGTAGTCACAGAATGGTAAAGCTGGAAGGGACCTTCAGGGAGGGGCGTAACTATAGGGGATGCTGTTGCACCCGATCCCACAAGCCTTAGAAGACCCATAAGGACTCTCCTCTCCATATAGGATACATGAACGAAGTATGGATAAAGCATTTTAGTTGGGGGCCCTGTTACAAGTTTTGCATTAGGACCCAGAAACAAGTTACGCCTCTACTCCTGGGTCATCGGGTCTAACCACCTGCTCAATGCCGGATCACTAAATTATCCCAGACATATATTTGTCCAGCCTTAGTTTGAACACTTCCATTGAGGGAGAACTCACCACCTCCCGTGGTAACCTGTTCCACGCATTGATCATCCTCAATGTCAGAAAGTGTTTTATAATATCTAATCTGTCTCCTCCCTTTCAGTTTCATTCCATTGCTTCTAGTCTTTCCTTGTACAAATGAGAATAGGGCTGATCTTTTTTTCCGTTATTTAGTTTTATTGGGGGTAAAACGCTAAAAAAAATGATTTTTTTTTAACATTTCTAATTATTTTTTCTTAATTGGTATATTTACACTAAAATAAAGTAAAGGAACGGGTTCCTCCATTTGTTTTGGACATTTTGATATATAATATGTATGGTTTTGGATTACAGGGCGCTTATAGTGACGGTTTTGGTTGGCGTCAGTTTTGGGTTATTTTCTTTCTTATGTATATATTGTTGTTTTTTTTACTATCTATGTCCCCCACAACGTCATATAAGACCTCTAGGGGACATTCACATGTTTTGTTATTTTTTTATTTGACACTCGGGGAAGAAAAAGGCAGAAAGGGTTAAAAAAAACCCCTCCTGCCTTCTCCTCCGGGTTATCAGCTGTTATTAACAGCTGATAACCCATCCTGCCTCGGATTGATTGCAGAGCAGGAGGCTTAAAGCTCTGCCATAATTTTACTATCAGCTAGGCTTTAAGCCCGGGACTAGTTGCTGTAAATTTGCAGTGCCTGGTCCTAACCGAGTTAAAGAATATGTCTATTTTTGCAAACTAAACTAAAATATAAAGCATCTATGGAGAAAGTCTTGATTAAAAATGCCTGAGGATTTTGTGCGCTGTGTATAGCCTAAATACAAAAGTATCTATGTAAATGGCGAAAGACTAAAACAAACCCCGTGTAGTCTGATCCGAGTCATGTGTTATTTAATTACATCTGCCAAAAATCATAACTTTTTCATTTTTCCATTGATAGGGCTGTGTGCAGGCTCAGTCTTTGTGGGGCGACCTGCAGCTGTTGGTATTATTTTGGAGCTTATATAACTCTATGTATCGGTTTTTATTTCATTTTTACTTGGAGACGGGGTGACTAAGACAGCGCAACTCTGGTATTGGATATTTTTTGTTCTGACGGCATTCACTGCACATAATTAATAATGTGATATTTTAATAAATTGGACCTTTATGGACACAGCAATACCAATTTTTACATAGTATGTGAGGTCGAAAAAAGACATATGTCCTTCTAGTTCAGCTTATTATCCCGTTCATGTTGATTTAGAGATAGGCAAACAACCCCAATAAGGGCTCAGTCAAACGGACGCATCGGCACCCGTTCACAGGCGCTGATGCGCCCGTGTGACTGAGCCCTCACTGCAGGAAGAAGACGGCCGTACCTCAAGACGGACGTCTCTCTGCAGCGCTGAAGAAAGTACATATGACCGGCAATGAAGCCGGTCGCATGTTCTTTCTCCCGGCGCTGCAGGCAGACGTCCGTCTTGAGGTACGGCCGTCTTCTTCCTGCAGTAACACGGGTGCCGATGCGTCCATGTGACTGAGCCCTAAGGTAGAAGCCAATCCTCATGTAAGGGGAAAAATTCTTTTGGAATTTTTTGTTGTGTTTTAATGCAACAACAAGGAAACCGTTTTTTCTTAAACTTTTAATACATTCTCTTTTTAAGAAGCAATTAAAAAGTCTTTATTTTAGTGATTTTTACTTTTTTTTAGTCTTCATAAGAGACTTGAACTTGTGATCCTTTTATTGCTTATACAGTATAAGTTGTCACTATGCATTTTAATAGGCAGCCTGTAATACAATATAATGCAATACTGTGGTATTGCAAAAATAATATAAGGTGGATCATGTGGGCTTTCTAACATCAGTCTTCTATGTTTCTGTGTCTTACATACAATACCTGATAGGTGTTCAGAAATAATCTATAAGGCTATTAAAGTTAGGCCTTTTTCAGATGAGCATGTCCAATTTTGGCCTGCAAAAAAATGGACCGATTGTACTCCATGTGTATATTCGTGTGTCATTCGTATGCATTGTCTATCAAGTTTTTTACGTCTGTGTGTCATCCATTTTCTGGAGTGCAAAAACAATGGAAGTAGGTACATTTTTTTTCTAGCGTCACTTAGCAATGAGAGCTCACAGATATCATCTATTGACAGATTCATCATTGCATTCTGAGCATGCTCAGAGCGTGGTAAACATAGAAACTGTAGTACTTGGCAGTGACAGCTGTCAGCTCTTTCCCCCCACTTCTAGATGGATGTATTCCACCTCTCCCCGGTCCTATGTTTTCCACATTCCAAATAAAAAAGATGGAATAATATTTCTACAGCACCACCTATTGGATGGCAGCATTCCTGCAAATCAATGTCCGACCCTTTATACCGGTCTATAGAGCAATGATTGGGAATTAAAACTAAGCCAGAATCCATACACAGACAGCTGTTTCAGGGTGTTTGCCCCTCATCAGTGTGCAGTAGGATCCTAGCTCGGCTAGTGAGAGGCCTGTGATGGGAGTTGGAAGGGGCAACATCACTCCTTAAGGAGAGCACCTAGAAGGTGAGTGAGGAGACTTATAAGGCAATGCATGCTTCTCTGGGAATTACATACAAAGAAGGAAGATGGAACAATACCTCTGCAGCGCCACCTATTGGGTGGCAGGATTCCTAAAAATCAATGTCCGACCCTTTATACAGGTCTTTATAACAATGATTGGGAATATAAAATCAAGCCAGAATCCATACACAGACAGCTGTTTTAGGGTTTTTACCCCTCATCAGTGTGCAGTAGGATCCTGGCTGGGCTAGTGAGAGGCCTATGAAGTGAGTCGGGAGGGGTAACATCAATCATTTAGGAGAGCACCAAGAAGGTGTGTGAGGAGTCTTATAAGACCATAGATGTGCACTGAACTAGGTTGATTTTCGCACATGTCTGCACATATTACTGTAGATTTTTGCGCACACAAAGCCTGTTCCTATGCGCACACGACACCCCCACCCTGATTTAAAAGTCTATTTAGCCTATTAAGATGTGTTCTTTTCTCCGCACTTTTGCACAGAAAAAGAGTAAGCCCCCTAGGAAAGCCAGGATACAAATTGGATTGGAAAGGGTTAATGAGTACAAACCCATTGAGATCAATGGGCTCTATTGTGTATGTATGGCACATGCTAAATCCGCTCGTGCAATGTGCGGTGCAAGTACGTCCGTCTGAAGCTCTTACAGCCATTATTGCACGTGTTGTTTTATTTTAGAGAAGTACAAATTGAGAAGTGTAGATCAGAGTTTATATCCCTTTATGCACAAATAATGTTCTTTTTGTCGCAATTGTCATTTTATATAAAAAGCGGACACAAATGACAATTCACTAATCCCACGCCAATTCCACGTATGATGCCTTTACAATGAGGATATGAAGGAACAGTACAAATGAGAAATCTGCTATGAAGTCTACAGTGTGAATGTGCAGTTGGGCTCAGTAGGTGGCGCTGTAATGTAACGTCTCTGCTGCTAGCGCATATCAGTCTCCATCCAGAACACATGAAGAACACCTCTTCTGTCTGTGAACAGAGCCGTACTTGTGCGCAAATGTTATTCCAGTCATGAGAAATGAGCAATAAGCAAACTTGATTCTCTGCCATAAAATTACAAATTCAGGAATGTTGATTACAGGAAGAAAAATGGATTTCTTCTGCAGCGCACAGACGGTGATAGACTGCTTTCACACCTGCGTTAGGCTCAGTTCAGAGTTTTCATCTCTTTGCTCTGTTTTTGGAGGAGAAAAACTGAAATAGAACGGAAAAAAATGATCTTTTTCTTTCACTGATTTCAATGGGGTTTCAAAAAAACAGAAAGCAAGCCAAAAGGCTTCCATTTACTTCCATTATGTCAGGTTTCCTTTTTTATATGGGTGGAAAATAATGCAGACAGCGCTATTTTCCCGCTAAAAAAAACCTGCAAACCTCACAGAATGGAAGCTTTCTGTTTGCCTTCTGTTATTTTTGGAACCCCATTAAAATCAATAGGTGAAAAAATTAGCTTTGTACCATTTTATTTTAGTTTCTCTTCTCCAAAAACAGAGCAGAGAGACAGAAACCGAAAACTGGCCCTAATGCAGGTGTGAAAGCAGCCGTAGTGGTGTAGAACCACTGCAAAAAAGCTGATTTTTTAAAAATACATCAATTGTGACAAAGCTATATAGCTATCTCATAATCCATGTAATATCTATCATTCTCATATCTATCTATCATATCTATCTATCTATCTATATGATATCTATCTATCTATCTATCTATCTCATATCTATCTATAGCCTATCTCATATCTATCTATCTATCTATATATCTGATATCTAACTATCATATCTATTTCCTATCTAGCTCTCTGTCTCATATCTATCTATCTATCTATCTATCTATCTATCTATCTATCTATCTATCTATCTATCTCATATCTATCTATCTCCTATCTATCTATCCATCTCATATCTATCTATCTATATCCTATCTCATATCTATCTGTCTATCTATCTATCTCATATCTATCTATGTTTTTATCTATCTATCTATCTCATATCTATCTATCTATCTATCTATCTAATATCTATCTATCTATCTATCTATCTATCTATCTATCTATCTCATATCTATCTATCTATCTATCTATCTCATATCTATCTATCTATCTGTATCCTATCTATCTCATATCTATCTATCTATCTATCTATCTACAGTATCTATCTATCTATCTCATATCTATCTATCTATAGTATCTATCTATCTCATATCTATCTATCTATCTATCTATCTGTATCCTATCTCATATCTATCTATCTACAGTATCTATCTATCTATCTATCTATCTATCTCATATCTATCTATCTCATATCATATCTATCTATCTCCTATCTATCTATCTCATATCTATCTATCTATCTCTATCTCATCTATCTATCTATCTATCTCATATCTATCTATCTATCTATCTATCTATCTCCTCTATCTATCCCTATCTATCTATCTATCTCATATCTATCTATCTATCTATCTATCTCTATCTCCTCTATCTATCTCTCTCTATCTCTATCCCCTATCTATCTATCTATCTATCCATCCATCCATCCATCCATCTATCTATCTATCTATCTATCTATCTATCTATCTATCTATCTACAGTATCTATCCATCTATCTATCTCTTTCTCTCTATCTATCTATCTACAGTATCTATCTATCTATCTATCTGTCTATCTAATCGATCTGTCCATCTATCACATATCTATCCATCTGTCCATCTATTTATCTCATATCTATCTTTTTATCTATCTAATATCTATCCATCTACAGTATCTATCACTCTATCTATCTGTCTATCTGTCTATCTACATTATCTATCAATCCATCTATCCCATATATATCTAATTTATATCCATCTACGGTATCTATCAATCATTTACAGCGTATTATGCAAGCATTCTCAAGTAGTGCAAAATCCGCTGCAAAATCGGCTGCATTTCTGCATCAAGAACCATGTCAACCATTGGTGCAGATTTTCACATGGATTCCGACGCGGATCCTGACTTCAGCCTTCACATAACGGCGCTGCTCTCTCCATCAAATACTCTGCACTCACTGTAGCACCAAGGGTGCAGCACACACGTCACCTGGCAACCGCTACGTGTGAATGCACCCTAAGGGTATGCTTACATGTTCCAGTTATGTTGTAACATATCCCAGATGGAGCACAGCTCACTTCTAAGAAATCCACTCACATGTTGCGTCCTTCAGACGTGCACACAAAAAATTGGGCTTGCTCTATTTTCCTGGTTATTTGCGCACCAAGGGCCTCACAGAAGGGAGGTACACAGAAGTGCATGCAACATGCAAAAACATGCGCAATACGTTGCACAACTCTGTAAAACAGAGAACACATTTGGACCTTATTAGCCTTTTAAATCGGGTGGGGTGAGTTGCATGTGCATGTGAAAAGTACGAGCATGCAGAAAAAGTACAGTACGTGCGCAAATCAACCTTGCTCACTGCGCAAATATGTTGCGTTGAGACGAGCGTATTTGCACATACGCTTTTAAGAAGCCGTCCTAAAGCTGGTTCTGTCTTGAGTGCATTTTGTAATCCCAGATACAAAACGGAGGTAAATCTCCTGAGTAGCAGGTGTAATGTTAGTGCAAGATACATCTGAATGAGGTCATCTTCTCCTGGCAGGTGAAGTCACACAATTTATAGCAGATTAAATATAGCAGTAATGCAATTTAAAATTATTCAGATATTCAGTGTTTGCATATATTTTAGCGCCCGTTGGGTGCTGCTTCATCTTTGTGTTTGTTTATTCATTTGTCATATGTAACAGCTACAGTACTTGGAAGAAAAGTCAGGGATTCATGGTTAAGAGCTCAAGAGCTCACTGGAAATGGATCAGTGTGTATTACATATACAGAGAGGGTTATACAAGTGCCTCTTGTCAAATAGCACTCCAAGTGCATCATAAACTGAGCACCTTTGTTTTACGCAATTGGTCATTGAGCCCTTGATACTGGGCTTGGTTTTTCCATTTTCCACAAAATTTGGGTCATATATAAATGTACATTGACATGCCAAAAGTCGTATACCAATGCAGCATGGCATCAATTCCACAAATTCACAGAAGAAGTGTGGAGGGATGTTGAGCGATGGCATCTGTATAGCGACCTACAGCTTAATGATATTTGTAGGTTCATGACCACGGGTGAGAATGGACCTCTCCACCGCATCCCATAAAAGCTTGATTGGGCTCATCCACACCATTTGTAGGATATCTACTAAATGCAAGATAATCCTCATTTGCCAACAACTGACCCCAAATAATTACCAACATAACCAACAGGAAAAGCTCCAAAAGAACTAAGTTCTTCAATAACTCATTGTCTCTCCGATCTTGGTGCCAAGGCCTAGCAGACCACACACAATTAAAATAAGCTCCAGACAAAACTGCTTCCAAAATTCTGAAATCTGCTTTAAGATAAGCCGTTAAACAAATTTGTGAAAACGAAGACCTCAAACCACTAGTTGCGATGTACAAACGTCTTGAAAAAAAATCTACCTATTGGAATAACCTTAGATATAAACAATAATAGTCCTAACAGAGACTGGAAGTCTTTGGAAGTTGTCTTCTTGCAAACTAACATGTTTCTAATCCAATCCAAAGATTTTAACTATTAATCCAAATGTAATAAAAATTCCATTAGCTTGGTATCAATACAAATACGCAAAAATCTAGACTTTGCTAGAGAAAAACTGTCCTCTCATTTGCCAATGGAGTTCCAAGATGAGTACAATCGTCAGAATAACCTTTGCAAGAACATAGGGCAATCCA
Source organism: Eleutherodactylus coqui (assembly GCF_035609145.1). Lineage (NCBI taxonomy): Eukaryota > Metazoa > Chordata > Amphibia > Anura > Eleutherodactylidae > Eleutherodactylus > Eleutherodactylus coqui. The sequence goes on from NC_089844.1 coordinate 113,906,709, forward strand.
AAGAAGAAACCGAACCAAAAAACAAACAAAGAAATTGGCCAAATAATTAATTAAACCTCCACTCCAGAAGATATGGATGAACTCTTTCTACATTATATGGCTAAGTTCTCAAAAAGCATGACATAGTGATCATGGGAGATTTAACTATCCAGATATTTGTTGGGAATCTTTCTCATGCAAAAGTAATAGGTCCAACAAATTCTTATCGGCTCTTGCTGACAACTTTATCTTCCAAAAGGTAGAAGAGAAAACAAAGGGATCTGCTATCTTGAACCTAATTCTTACTAACAGGGAGGAAATGGTTGAGGAAGTACAGGTGGCTGAGACCTTAGGAGGCAGTGATCATGCTATCATTCAATTTTGGATAACAAGAGGTAATTGCTCAACCACTTGCCGTAATCTTTGAAAATTCTGGAGAACAGGTGAAAATCCAGAAGATTGAAGATGGGCAAATATTGTCCCTATCTTCATAAAAGGGAAGAAGGCGAACCCAGGAAAGTACAGGCCTGTGAGCCTGACTTCTATACCAGGAAAGATCTTTGAACAAATTGTTAAACAGCATATATGCAAGTACTTAGATAAAAATGGAGTAATTAACCAGAGCCAGCATGGGATTTCAACAAACAAGTCATGCCAGACTAATCTAATTTCCTTCTATTACAGAATCACTGACTGACTTCATCAGGGAGATGCAGTGGATATAGTATATCTTTACTTTAGTAAAACATTTGACAAAGTATCTCATATCATACTTATTGAAAAAATGACCAAATAAGGGATGGACAAGACAACTGTTAGGTGGATTCACAACTGGCTGAGTGATTGTACTCAAAGAGTGGTCATAAATGAATGTACATCTAATTGGAAAAAATGTCTCAGGTGGGTACCACAAGGCTCTGTCCTAGGCCCAGTGTTTTTCAAAGTTTTTAAAAATGATCAGGAGGAGGGAAGTGATGGAAAACTGATCAAATTTGCAGATGACACAAAGCTAGGACACGTAGCTAACACTAGAGAAGAGAGAGGATTCACTAAAGATCTAAACAAGCTTGAATAGTGGGTGGCCACTAACAGAATGGTTAGGAGAAATGCAAAGTTCTGCATGTGGGCAAGAAAAATGACAAAAGCACATACAGAATAAAAAGAGATGATCCAAGAAACAGCACATGTGAAAAAGACTTGGTTATACTAATAGATTACAGACTGAACATGAGTCAACAATGTGATGCAGTGGCAAAAAAGGCAAACACAATTCTGGGATGTATTAAGAGAAGCATAGAGTCTAGATCACGTGAGGTAATTATCCCCCTGTACTCTTCCTTAGTCAGAGCTCATCTGGAATACTGTGTCCAGTTCTGGAAACCCCACTGTAAAAAAACATAGACAAACTGGAGCAAGTTCAGAGAAGAGTTACCAAGATGGTGAGCGGTCTGCAAATCATGTCCTATCAGTAACGGTTAAAGGATCTGGGAATGTTTAGCTTGTGAAAAAGACGGCTGAGAAGAGACTTAATAGCGGTCTACAAATATCTGAAGGGCTGTCACAGTGCAGAGGGATCAGCCCTGTTCTCATTTGCACAAGGAAAGACTAGAAGCAATGGGATGAAATGGAAAGGGAAGAGATGCAGATCAGATATTGGAAAAAACTTTCTGACAGTGAGGGTGATCAATGAGTGGAACAGGTTACCACGGGAGGTGGTGAATTTTCCTTCAATGGAAGTCTGGGATGATTTAGTGAATCCTGTACTGAGCAGAGGGTTGGACCCGATGACCCTGGAGGTCCCTTTCAACTCTACCATTCTACGATTCGTAGCCCCTTTCATAAACACCCAATGTAAAAAGGAAGAAAAAGATAAAAAATAAAAATATGACATGCAAAACCCCATTAGTAGACACTTATCAAATTAAAACCCTTCATTAAACTGAAACCCCAGAGAAATAAAAACTGACAGCTTACTTGACAACAGACGGAAGGTGGACTTTCTATCGTCTTTAGCCAACAATGAATTTTCCCAAGCGGTCTTGAAAGAACCATCATCAAAGGAAAAGTACTCCATTAATGCAAAACCTTTATGAATTTCATCATTTAATGAGATGTATCAGGGAATGATAAATGGTGGACTAAACAAAATCTTTAGGGATTATGGTCGGTGGGGACAATCAAAATTTAGGAAATAGAGGACCCAAAAAGGGACCAGCAATCCTCTCCTCCTTTTTTTTTTTTTCAGCTTTGCCTTAACCACATTTCTTAGCATTGTAACCAATTATAAAAATTATCTTCCCAAACAAACCCACCCCTTTCAAAAGTAGGTAGCAGAGCAGAAAGCAGCAGCGCAGTGGCCATTGAGGAGCTATAGTGGACTGTATCCCCATGCTTTGAGAGCAGCCATGGAGCAGCAAAAAACACCTGAAAGCCCTGAGGACATCGGGGCAAAGATGAAGGGCCAGCTGCATTCCTGGGGGTAAAGCATCCCACAGCATGTGGAAGGAGAGGGAGACTCCCTCCCCACATTGCAAGGCATTGCGGTGGCAGTGCTGAAGATCAGCAACAGACATCTCAAAAAATGGAGTAACAGAGACAGTGCTGCTACCAGACATAAGTGTGCGTGAACTACAATCCTCGGTAAAGTATGAGATAAAATTTCTAGCCAGGGTGGGGCTAAACAGACTGTGCTAGCCTAAAGAGTTAAAATAGAGCCAGTAAGTGGCACAAAGCCTTGCAAGGATTAATGAAATACATTATGTTTGTAATGTAAAGGGTTAATAGACAAAGTTGAAGTGTAAAGCATATGATGTGCTTATGGTGAAGGATTTGTAATGGCGCAGTGAGGCCTGTGTGACTGAGCAGCAGTAATGTGATGTGAGAAATGTGTAACGCGGGAGAGAAGCTGCTAGTACCATGATGACGCGACGACCTCTGGCTATTTTTAGTGACGTCTATGACGACTGACGCGTTTCGTAGGTGAGGACGCTGGTCCTACGGGGCATTTGAGGTTGGGGCCATATTGATATTGATGCATGTCGTTGCTACTCTGCGGAGAAGTGACAAAAGATACTGATAGTTACATGGAGGTGTGATGAAAACGCTACGTGCCTTGCTGCTGCTACGAGGAACTAAAGGGCCAGCGAGAGTTGGAAATGTGTGTATTGGGTTGCTTTAAGGCTACTGTTGCGTTAAGAGTATTATCGCTTTAAGTGAGAGAGTTATGCTTCCAGTTTATCATGCCACATTAAAGTAACACAAACCCTCCTAAGGACCAGCACCGCGACACATTCATCATACTGAAACCCAAAAAAACCACTAAAATTGTGAAATGCTTCTAAAGTAATATCAGCATGCTGAAATAAACCGCAGCACAGCTAAGGATAGTTCTCGTCTAAGACAGAAGCATATATGGAAAACACTTGCAACCAATTGTGAAATGATCTCGGAGCAGACGTCTTCTCATCATCATCAGCCTTTCCATCAGATTACACCACCGAATCCTTAACAGACAGCAGTTAAAAAATCAATGTGCTTCTTGTGTCAAACTTTGTCCTTGACAGGCAGTGAAAGCCCAAAGGAGGAACTTCGCACGCAAGTGTTTTTTTGTTTTTTTTTCAGATCTCACCATTATTTGCACCTCTTTCAAACACAGGTCTATCCACCAGAGCCGCACACTCTCCAACACAGCAGGACCGGTACACCACACGCTAGAGAGAGGTTAGACCAGAAGCATGTGAAGCACTAGCATTTGGAGACCAACTAATAAACGCACTCATGAATCCAGAACTCTCACCCATATCCTGGATGATGCCTGATCTCTGCACTTCCTCACAGCTCCTCTCCACCACAGCGGCCCACTAAACCGCCAGGGAGAAGACTGCCTTCGACAGCTAGACCCCTTCGGAACGTCAGCGGATGGAGAATAAGATGGTACGTCTTCCTCTGGCGCTTCCTCTGTAGATTCACTTTCGACTGTTCTCCATTTAGTACTCCCGGTAAGGCTTACACGCCGAAAGCTGCTGGCTATGGAACATCCTATTGGCACTAAACCTCCTCTTCCTGCTAATATTGATCTTCTTCATCCTACCTCCATATGACCTCCATTTTCTGCTGGAGCTGGACTTCCCCTTCCTCTCCTTGTTGTAAACTTGGTTTGTCAGCCAAACAACACTAGAGCAACTCTTTGCCACCACAGCTCGCCGCTTTCCATAATGCAGCTTCAGTACAGCACAGACAACTTTAACTAGATGTTGCTGGTCATGATCATTAAGCACCTGTAGATAACCACTGTGGCTGGTAATGCCTTCTTGGACATTTTCTCTGTAATATCTTCTCCTGTCCTGACCGCTGCACCCCCCACCAGTATCCCGGTATTCTTCCGCGGCAGTTGGGACCTCACGTTCATCAAGTCCCTGAGTGTATGCAATCCAGCTGAACTGATGAAGGGGTTTTGCCTGAAACACGGTTTCCAATGCTGGTTGCTTATATTACCAAATAAAGGATAATGTGAACCCAATCGTTCTGATCATTTGATTACTCCTGGAGCGCTGTGCTGAGCCACCATTGTTTTGTCTCTCTGTACACATGTAACACTGTGGATCGAGGAAAGTTAAATAGCTGCAAAGACTTCGAAAATGGAATGTCCCACCTGTCTGGCACCCGCTATCACACCTTGTTCAAAATCCGATAATTCACATCCTCTTACTATGAGCACGAAGACCAGTGTTCAACCTCACTCACAAGATAACACCTCATAACTTGTACAGGTATTGGTGTTCCCAAGTCTTCACCTGAGGTGACACCACTTCATCATCAACTTCTATACTGCTATCCCAAGACTTTTGACATGTCAGTGTATGTTTACCATTATTGACGAGCATTCTATAACATCCTAGACTATAGACCCTTCCTGCTGAAAAGTCTTGCATCCCCCTTTAATTGGCAGCACCATTCTTATTAAATTTTTTGGACCTGAGTATGGAACAAAGGGAACAAAAAAAAGTGGATCTTCCCCACTTAGTAAGTGCATTCTCGGTGAGTCTGACACCCTGGGCTCCCCTATCGCTGCTATGGCGGTAGTCATTATACACCTAAGAAAGGATTCGGTCTGAAGAGTTCGTAACACTAAAAAAAAAGTTTTTTAGACATTGTCTGAATCCACCATGACAATGCCATCAAATGATACCTAGAACTTCTCTCCTTTCTTCCATTACCAAAATCTGAAGTGACCCATCAGGGATGATCTAGGGCTGCAGTGGGGACTTGCATCCTCTAGAAAAGAGTTGTGCCTATTTGCAGAACTCCTACAGGTATGTGGAATTGCATGAGATTCCTGCAGCTGTTGCCTGACAATCCTGCCTATGAAGCAGACTCTATTATTCTTTTTCTCTACATGCTAATATTTGAGCTGGTTACGATCACCATGGAAACTCACGGATGAGCGTCTGCCACCTACCCCTGGCACCTCTGATCCTGGGGAAAGCAAAAAATAATCACGTAACAAAATGAAAACCTGACCTATTGATTTGTGCCCCGAGAACAGGCATCTATTGGTGTTTGTAGTCAGTTGTACCGTATTACTCTCTGATCCAGTTCAGAAAGGGTAAACTGTAATCTGATTGACTTGCCAAAGACCTAAACACTTCGTTCTATCTGACACAAAAGCACCTAATCAGGCCATGACACTCATGAAAATGGCCACATTATCTCATCATATCTTTTTTCCTTCTTAATGGTTATGAAAAGGTCAAAATTTGGTGAGGTCTACATATCAAGATGCTTGAGGTTGGGAAGGTTCTACTAGCATGTTTTATTCTGTCTTTGTCTCCAGCATAGGTTACTAGAATAATCCTCCTGACTGGGTAATTTCCAATATTCGTACATAATTAGAAGGATAATTTGGCAGGATAATGCAGACAATAGCTACATTCACACTTTTTTTTACTCTCTGGTATAATTTTCATTGTTCAGTAGTGATGAGCCAACTTTTGAAAAATTTCGTTTGGCAAGTCCTCCAAAATTTTGAAAAATGGTTCAATCGGAATTAGTTCGACCTAAAGTGGAGGTTCGACAAAATCCCTAAAACTGATGTATCACACTGTCCAAGAGCCATAAATGTCCTGTATAACACCCTGAGAGGAGCCTGAGCTGGAAGGACATATGTCTTTTTTCAGCCTTACATACTATGTTGCTATGTTACTGTATTCAGGGCTTGTATGGCTCTTAGTCAGTGATATACACCAGTGTTCAGGACTAGTGTTGAGTGAACTGAACCAGTAGAATCCTGTTTCAGGTAGAACTTTGCTAAAACCCAAACCAAGCTTTTAGCAAAGTTCGACCCGAAACAGAGTTCTACTGGTTCAGTTTGCTCAACACTGTTGCTCAGCTTCCTTACAGGCACTGAACAACGAAAACACAAGGACATGTCAGACCAGTAAGGTGCCAGATGGCCACCAATGACTACAATGGGATTAGTTTGGCTTCTGGCATGCCACCCCCAAATTTTCCCGAATGAAATAGCACAACATGCTGCACCACTGTGTCCGGGATCTTGTGCTACATCTATGCTAGAGCCTCAGTTTAATTTGAACATGGCCTAAGGATCACTTGCTTCTATTTGGCTTCAATGACTCTCCCAGTCTCCAAACTCAACCCCATCATCTTTAACCCCTTAGTGACCGGGCTTTTTTGCTTTTTTCCATTTTTGTTTTTTCCTACTCCCTTTTAAAAAATCGTAGCTCCTTTATTTATCCATCAAAGTCGCTGTATGAGGGCTTGTTTTTTGCGGGACGAGTTGTATTTTTCAATGGCACTATTTATTGTACCATATAATGTACTGAAAAACTTTTTAAAAATTCTTAGCGGAGAGAAATGGAAAAAAAACGACATTCCACCATCTTTCGGTGCGTCCTGTTTCTACGACGCACAAACTGCAACAAAAACGACCTGATATTTTTATTCTATGGGTCAGTACGATTACTACGATACCAAACTTATATAGTATTGTTTTTGCTGTAGTACTTGTATTTTTTTTTTAAGATATTACATTTTTTTCAATTATTTTCTGTGGTCATTTTGTGCGCGCGATAACTTTTTTATTTTTCTGTCGACGTAGTTGAGCAAGGGCTCATTTTTTGTGAGATGTCCTGTAGTTTCCGATAGTAACAATTTGGAATACATACGACTTTTTGATCGCTTTTTATTGCGTTTTTTCTGGGAGACAGGGTAACTAAAAAAATGCATTTCTGGCGTTCTTTATTTTTTTTTTCGGACGACGTTCACCGTGCAGAAAAAAGAATGCACTACTTTGATAGATCCGACTTTTACGGACACAGCGATATCAAATACATATTTTTATTTTATGATTTAGATTTTTTAATAATAGATATGGCAAAAGGGGGGTGATTTAAACTTTTATAACTTTTTTTTTTTTACAATTTAAAAAACTTTATTGATCTTTTTTTTTACTTTACTTTGAAGTCCCCCTGGGGGACTTTAACATGCGATGCTTTGATCGCTCCTGCAGTATGACGTAATGCTATAGCATTACGTCATATTGCTTTTTTACAGGCAGTCTTTCAAGCCACCCTGTGTGGATGGCTTGATAGGCAGTCTGCTAAGGCAGCCCTGGGGCCATTCATTAGGCCCCCGGCTGCCATGACACCTGCACAGATCACCCAATCTCACCGCGGGGGGCGTGCGGGACACCCAAACAGCGTTCGGGGGATTTAAATGCCTCTGTCAGAATCGACAGCGGCATTTAAAGGGTTAATAGCCGCGATCGGCCGAACGGCCGAGCGCGGCTATTGCCCGCGGGTGTCAGCTTAATAAACAGCTGACGCCCGCGCTGTATGGAGGGAGATAGCGGCGCTACCTCCCTCCATACACGTAAAAACACTATGTCCCGGTCGTTAAGGGGTTAAAATGAGCTGCAAGACTGCCCATTGGACAGTTTGTAGCTCAATTGCATATAGCACACACCATCTGTAAATACTGATATCCCTTGTCTGCCTGCAATTTCAGCACAAAATAAGGTAGGGTCTGGTCTGTCTGCCTAGCGCCTACCAACTATTAGCATTGCTTTTTGCAGCATATTACTGTGACAGACTTGCTTTAATCATGTGCCCATGCCCACTAACATAAGAGCAGCAGATCTGCAAGGGTATCAAAATGGATTACCTTGGTCTTATTAGACTTTTCCAATGAACCCATTACCCATAATCTGGGTAGAGAAGGAACCAGAGGCATAACTTGAAGCTCCTGGGCCCCAATGCAAAATCTGTAACTGGGCCCCCAACTATAATGCTTTACTCATAATACTGGGCTCCCTATATGGAGAAGAGAGGCCTTATGAGCCCCCTAAGGCTCCTGGACCCGGGTGCAACCGCATTCCCTGTAGTTATGCCCCTGGAAGGAACACTATCAAGTAACGCTCAGGCAACATAGGAGGAAAGCATTTCTTAGCTGCAGACGTTTTACACAGTGATAAATTGCACATGGCACATTGTTCTCTATTGACAAGTATCTCATAAAGAGATTCAATTAGAGCGGGGGTTGTGGGTGTGGATTAAATTCCTACTAAACTTTTTAGCAGCAGTTGTAATAATTCACAGCTTGCACTGCGAGCATTTCACTGGCTCGTATAGAGCCGGCAGTCAGAGTTAGACAGGCTTGAGGAATATGGTCTTTTCACCTTTTGCTTAAATAAAATTGATGATGGCACATTGGAAAAATCCATTCTACAACACAAGTGTCAAATGCAATAAAATGGAAAGGACCATTACATTCTAGCTATGAATTGTACAGGAGAATTTATCTACAGTGATACACTGTTATAAGCATCATTGGCAGATATACTGGCATTATTTAGCCTCAGGCAATGTGGCAACCAGCGAATACTGGACAAACTGTACCAATGCTATTCCTTTCATTGCATTATTCCAGATTGCACATGTATAATCTCAGTTTTGGCTGGAGATGGGACTTAATAATTGGCATCTTCTACTCTGAAGCCACCAAGTCTGATCCAAGTGAGTATTACAGTGTGTGATATGCAACATGTCCAAATACCAGTTCACGATACAGGAGAACAAATGACATTACAACTTTTAAGTAGTTTCTTAGAATCCAATAGTTAGTGTCAACTAGAAACAAATTATGATATGTAGATTCAGAGCGCCATTCGTAATATGGAATAACCTTCCCGGGGTTCAGTGCTGTAGACAGTCTTTTCCAGTCAGTAATTTACTAACTCTTTAGACTGTCCTTGGTTGGCCCTTCTTGAGAAATTGAATGATTGTGTAACAGGTTCTTTTCAGGATATGATGCAGAATAAGGAGACGTGAGAACAAAAATAAAAAATTGATTTGCTTGCGGACAGATAGGATGGAACAGTTCACTTCAGGGAATAGTATGACTTATTATAACTGCCTACTAACTAGCAGCTACTAATACCTCTAACTGAAATCTTAAGAAAAACAAGAATCAGCGCCTACTCACACAAAACGATTTTCAAAAGGATGTGAGATACTTTTAAGTACTCACCTGGTGCTCGGCCAAAACTCCTGTCCAGGAGATTGACCGGCACCTTATATCCGAGCTGGCTTGTAGCGTCCCTGGAGTCCCGAATCCGATCACCGGAGAGCGTCTCTAGGGTTTACAGCCGTGACTGGCTGTTTATATAACCTCTCGTATCAAATGGAAAAATTTCCCCCGCGCTCGTAGGTTCCAGCAGAGATAGAGGACACAATGTCCGTAAATAACTTTAAATAATTTATTAGTTCGTTTGCTACGCGTTTCTGCGGGCTTACCCGCTCTCTTCAGGCATACAATTGAACAACACAGTACACATTTTATACATTCCTAGGACTCACTCTGCTGGAACCTACGAGCGCGGGGGAAATTTTTCCATTTGATACGAGAGGTAACTGAAATCTTAGCAATAACTTCACATTAATACTGGGTACCATTGTATTTGCCAGCAAAATGTCACACATCAAAAGGCTATCATAGAAATCAAAGATATCCCCATAATAAGTTTTAAGGCTCTGAGAAAGTCCATAACCTAGTGACTAAAAATGACACTATCTGAATGGTATGGTAGCCACCGTCCTTTGGAGGAGATAGTCTCCTAACTTGTCTTAGTCCAGAGTAATCAGGCCCTTGCAAGCTATACAGTCCATAAAGTAGTTGCTGCTATCAGTGTGTGCGCACTAGCTAGTTGGAGACCGGTCTCTTACGTGTCTGTCAGTTGTGTCCCGGTTGATGTATAACTCAAGCAAGTCTTCCTCACGAACCTCATAGCAGTAGAGCTCTCAACCTGGTTACTACCCTGCTGGATATTAAGCGGGAGATTTTGTCTGGGCATACAGCTCCTGAAGTTGGATGATCCAGCGGTTTGCTGAACCAGAAGTTCTTGGCAATTGTAGTTCTTAGCAACAAGTCATTTGTTCAGCAGTTAGCACAGCAGGACTGTCTCCCCCAAATTCTTCTTCAGCTACAATGACCACAGCTCTGCTTAGCCTCCTTATATTGTTCCTCAGAGTCCCCTTTCTATATGTTTCCAGTTTATTCCTAGTGCACATGCTCAGTAAAGTCCATAGAATATAATAGCTCCTATTTACTTCTATTGGTGATAGTCTCTGCCTGTATTGGAGCTCCCTCTAGTGGCCAACTTTAATATTAGAGTCTGCATTGCTGTCCATTGGCTTTTACAGGGCTGAACTTATACTAACTGTAGCAGGGGGGGAGCTTGCCACTCTGTTTCAATTGCCCTGACAAGAGAGGCCCCATATTTCTCTGTGTCCTGCTGATGCTGGGTCAGCTCAAAGTGGTAGAGAGTGGTTCGGTTTGGTCTGCAGATCCTGATTGAGCCTTCAAGGATGCACATAGGATGCAGCAATGTTGACTGCAATAGGTCAGAATGTTGATTATGATCTTTGTTTTAATATATCATGCTCCAAGCATGTGTGACTAAATATTAACAATGGTATTGGGGGCATTTTTTTTCTTATATACTCTAACCTTGTGTAGCTATCTATAGTTAGTCCCCTATTCTGAGAAATCCTGGACCACTCTGGGTAGAAACATGTAAGAAGGTAAAGGACTTTTACAGGGCCAAATAGGAAAAGGTTCCAAACAAATCACAGAAAAAGGGCAAATCAATTCAAAGATCACATAAGATGACCATACTTACTGGTATACTGATACAAAGATACAAGGGCAGGTATAAACAGTACATCCCTTAGCATGCAGAACAAGCAAATTGCTATATGGTGGAGCATTACACATGTGCGAATTGCTGATGTACAACTACTCATACACCTACCACATATTGTGGGGGTGGCTGCTTAGTGTAGTGGTCAGGCTAGGCATTGCAGGCAAAGTTCCCATTCACTTCAATGCCTGCAATACCAAGTCTGGCCACTGGGAACGGAACTGCCTGCTTCAATTAGCTCAGTGTACAAACACCCTGCCCTAGTGATCGGCTGATTAGTAACCGTCCCATGTAGCAGAACTGTGCCAATCTACTATTGATGACCTATCCTGAGAATAGACGATCAATAGTTTACAACTGGACAACCCTTTTAAATTATTTTACATGGACATCAGTGATAAAACTGCTTTATTTTTCCTTTTTCTATTGACCTTATTGTAATCTGAAGGGAAATGAGAGCAGAAATATGAATGGTTGTTTTGTTGTCATTGAAGTGGGTTCTAGAGCTGTACAGCTACTTACATACTATACACATGGCTGAGATAAATGAGAGCATATAGTCCTGGAACTCGACAGACATTAACATTCAGTCCCTGGGTGCCATCATGAAACTGCAACTTCAGGGTTGAGTGGGCAAATCTTGATATATGCAAATCCATACAGACGGTTGTGGCAGACATATCACCACTAATGCAAAACTATCACTGCCACCTCACTGCCACCATCACTAGGCATGCATCACTGACTGAGGCACTGAGAAGACCACAGCTGCAATCAAAATTATTCACTACCTATTGCGGATTAAAAATCACAGAAAAAGGGAATATAAACAGGCAAATAAAATCACAGAAAACAGCCATATACTTACTAATGTACTGGTACAAGAGGGCAGGTAGAAGCACCACATCCCTCAACATGCAGGCAGCCAAACTGGAGGAGCAAATTGCACAAGTGCAAGGCACTGATGAAGAGCCACTCACACACCTTCTTTAGGCCTCATTTACACAGATGACAAAGTCGTGCGATTTTGCCGCATTGCTACAAATCGCATGTATGTAAAACCCATGCTTTCCTATGGGTTACTTCACACGTATGATGTTTTGTAGCATGTGACATCCCGACACAAAACTCGCGGGTTTGGGGATATTTACGTGACTCGTGAGGTTTTGTAGCCCATGTTTCCCTATGGAGCCTTCCTCTCTGTTGCATCACACTAAAACAAGTTTGACAGTAAGAAATCCTACTGTCAAAGCCGTAATCTAAACCCTAGCTCCAGGAAAAAATAAAAAAGTGTACATCACCTTTGAAGCACTGTCCGCTCGGCCACATCTTCTCCCTGGTTCCCGACACTATTCTCTTTCATCTCTTCTGAACGTGAATTGAAAAATCCCCGCCTCCTGGAAGCGCTGCCTCTGATTGGCTGATGCTTAGCCAATCACAGTCAGTGCTTGATGAGCCAATCACAGCCATTCATCGAGCACTCGCTATAATTGGCTAAGCATCAGCCAATCAGAGGCAGCGTGTCCAGGAGGCAGGGATTTTTCAATTCCTGGCCAGAAGAGATGAAGATAGCCAGTGCCTGGGATCAGGAAGAAGCTACAGCAGCGCCAAGCAGCACTTCTAGGTGAAGTATACTTAAAAAAAAAAAAACTGTGGTTAGGTCTTATTTTCAGGGTAGGGCATATATTTCAAGCCCCCCCCCCCCACCACCACCCGAAAATCCTTGCATGTAGTGCTTCAAAGTCCTGTGTAGCACCACATGTAACTTTGTAGCGCTACAAAAACAGTATTGCCGTGAGAAGATCCAGCGTTATTGCACAGACTAGTGATGCAATATTGCTGTGATTTTCTCATGGTGATGCAGCGTCGCCCATGTGAGGGAGGCCTTATACTCATGGGAGTAAGCTGCTTAGTACTATTCTTGACCAAAAAGGCATATACATGGTGTCAGGCCACATGGTACGTGTAGTGTAATGACGCCATATTTCAATCCAGCCGGCTGCCCTACACCTCATAGATAAACTACACTGGCAACCTGGGATCCCCTAGCATTCAAAGTCACAAGGCATGCTACTGATACATACCGATAAACACCAATAAAAACGAGGTATTGGATAATATTTTGGCAAAAAAACACACGCTCACAACCTGCATCAAGGGTCCTCATTTACTTGTGATTCCCTACACTAACATCAATCAAAAATCGCAGAAAAAGGGAAAATAGACCAAAAAAATCACAGGAAGTGGCCATATACGTACCAATGTACTGATACAAGAGGGCAGGTAGAAGTTCAACATCCCTCAACATGCAGGTAGCCAAACTTAGTAGTCTAGTAGTACACCATGCAGGCTTATAACATGTACCATGTGGCCGGACACCCTGGAAATTCTTTGTGTGCAAGAATAGTACTAAGCAGCCGCCCCCTGAGTATAAGCGCTTATTCACAGGAGCGTAAATCGACCACCGTTTTCATGGCCGGTTCATATGCGCTACCATCTGAGCTGTCTTCCCCCTTCCCTTCCTCTTGCTGGCTCTCTGCCTTTCTCCTCCCTTCTGGCTGTTTGCAATGGGAGGAGGTGAAGCACAGCTCTGATCCGTCCCACCTCTCCAATTGCTGGCTACAGACAAGGAGCAGGAGCTTAGCTTCACCCCCGCCCTGCCCCTCCCATTTTAAACAGCCAGAGGGGAGGAGAGAGGCAGAGATCCAGCAATGGGGAGGGAAGACAGCTCAAATGGTAGCGCATCTCGGCCAGCATGAAAACGGCGGCTGATATACGCTCCTGTGAATAAGCCCTAGGGAAGGCGTGCGAGTGTCTGTTCATTAGTGCCTTGCCCCTGTGCAATTTGCCCCTCCATGAAGCCGTTTGGCTGCCTGCATGTTTAGGGATGTGGTGCTTCCTGCTCTCTTGTATTAGTACAATGGTAAGTATAGCGCTTTTTTGGTCACCCTGAGGGTGCCCACCCACTAGCGTTTTTTTTCACTGCGAAATTCGCAGGTCTTTTTTTTCTGTAGGGGGTCTATGGGACTTGTAATGTAAAAATCGCGATCGCGCAAAATCGCAATTTACCGCGATATCGCGATTTTGCGCGATCGCGATTTTAGCTTTGCATGTCCCATAGCCCAAAGACCCCTGCAGAAAAAAAAAAACGCTGCGAATTTCGCAGTAAAAAAAACGCTAGTGGGTGGGCACCCTGACTCTAAGAAAAAATGAAATAAAAGGCGATCAACAAGTTCTGTGTATTCAAAAGTGGTACCAATAGAAACTACAGGACGTCCTGCAAAAAAATGAGCCCTCGCACAACTATGTGGACGGAAAAATAAAAAAGTTATGGCTGTCAGAAGATGGCGGCAGAAAATAATTAAAAAAATTAAATGTCTTAAAAAAAAAAAAAAACTATATAAGGGCTTATTCCGATGTGCGCATATCGGCTGGGTTTTCACGCTCGGCCAATATACGCTATCTCTCTCTGTTTCTTTTTCATTCACTCCACTTAGAATTTTTAAAAAGTTTTTCAGTACATTATATGGTACATTAAATAGTACTGATGAAAAATACAACTCGTCCCACAAAAAACAAGCCCTTATACAGTGACGGATAAATAAAAGACTCATAATTTTTTTAAAAGGGGGAGCAAAAACCGAAAATGGGAAAAAAAAGGGGCTGCATCTTTAAGGGGTTAAAAATTGGCCTTTCCTGTTGAATTTAGAGAAACCACTTGTAATATTAGTTGTGTTGTGTTAAGCTATTTAACTTGTTCTTGTTTGATTGTTTGCTTTTTTGCAATGAGCTGAAAGTTGACTGAAACCTAAATTGGAAAGGGGGTTGAATCATTTTGATTGTAACTATACATGACCCGGACTCTGTGAACATTGTGCAGCCAGTGACCACCTATGATAGTTTATCAAGTAATTTCCTGCTGGCATTGGAAATATTTTTGCCCAGTGGATAGCCAATGAATGGAATTGTGGACTACTGGGTGCCAGATTACAGGAATTTAAATTAAGCGATTATACATCCTCATGAGATA
This sequence comes from Eleutherodactylus coqui, assembly GCF_035609145.1. NCBI lineage: Eukaryota > Metazoa > Chordata > Amphibia > Anura > Eleutherodactylidae > Eleutherodactylus > Eleutherodactylus coqui. The sequence goes on from NC_089844.1 coordinate 113,921,936, forward strand.
GGATGTGTCATAAATGTTTGATAGGCCCCACTCTAGGCTTTCCACGTACATGAAGAACAGCGGTCCCCCATTCTTCCAGGTGAGCAGAGAGTTATATGTGGGCAGAGAGTGAATAGAGAGGTGACTGTGCATGTGAGTTGTTCTCTCTCTGTTCAAGGTAACTGGACTTACAAACCCCCCCGAAGTGTGGGAGTAACAGAGACGGGATCCCTACATATCACACATTTATGGCATATCTGTGGATAAATAAATGTCTAATTTGGATCTTTCATGCAGACCAGAAAATTATTGTTGGCTTGCCACTGCATCATTCTATGTAAACAGGCAGTGGTTCATCTATGAATAACTGCCTGTTTGCTATGAATGGAGGCGGGTGGGCTGGAACATTCTCTGTCCCATTCCGTCTCCATTTACTAAGCGATGATCGCTCCTGTGTGAAAGCACTTTGGTGCCCAACAGTCGTCCTGCGTAAAAGGGGCTTTAATTTTTGAAGAAACATTTCTGCTCTCTGTATTATGCAATTTCCTAATATATTAAAGTGGTTGTCCAGTTACTGAACAACCCCTTTTCAATAAGCCACCTTGTGTGAAAATAGACAGAAGTGTGATTGTTCTCAGTAAGAGAAACCCGGTAATCTTGTAGATATGATACCTTTTAATGGCTAACAAAAATGCACGATGTTACAGCAAGCTTTCAGGTTCCTCTTATCGACCACTTATCAGGCTAATGAAAATGGTTTGGATAGGACACAAATATAACCATACAAATGCAGAAGGGAGGGGGACACCCCTCTTGATCTAAATAAATGTTTGTACACAGAAATTTGAGACTTAAAATAACACCAGACAATTTGAGCAAAGAGATAAATAATTAATCAGTCCACTGAGCTGAGGAATGTGACAGTTTTATGATGTCTGTTATCTCTACCTACAAACTGCACATAGAAGGAGACGGAAACACTACCTCTGCAGCACCACAACATTCACACTAAAGCTTGCTGTAACATCATGCATTTTTGTTAGCCATTCAAAGGTATCATATGTACAAGATTATCTGGTATCACTTACTGGGAACAATTGCACTTTACTCTACTGGCTAACACGGTACTAAACCTTTTTTTTTCATATTAAAATAGACAGAATACTACAGTGTGGTCCCAAAGTTTGTTGTGACAAATGATGCCAATGAGAGGCTGCAGTGTCACCTTCCTGACCTCCTGGCATCTTGGCCCTCATTATGTTAGTGCAGATGCCAAGAGAACAGACGGTGTACCACCATCAAAAATGTCTACACCTGGTCTTTGGTGTCCATCACGGGTGTCTGAGATAACAATTGTTTTACCCACTCCGGGCACAGTGGCAGGTCGGGAGTTTGACTGGGCGGTACACCTATCAAAACCAAATGCAGGTGTCCTAAGGTGAGCTCAAGGAGGACAGAAACCTCCCATGGAGCAGAAGTACTATTTAATTTGCAATGTGTAGTGCCAGGGGATGGGTGGAGACAATGCTTCTTTAAGCAGGCTTGTAATGACAGGGATGTAATGACAATTACAGTATACAAGCTTTGTTATGCACTGAGACTGAAGACACTAAAAAACTTCTATCTCTATTTCAAACTATAAATTATGAAAAAAGCATAAATGTATAACTGAAATCAGACATTCGCATATTTTATATCACATGAATTATATCATCAGACAAATCTGAGTCATCAGAAAAGCTTATTTTTTTTGTATGGAGTCTTTCACAATTCTATTCAGCCATTTATAGCTATGAATAAAGAAAGAATAAAAACCTGATGCACAGCGCAAACATCCGCACATAAAAAGCTCAAAGGCAGGGAAATTAACCTGACTTCTCCTATGTGAAATCCAGCAAAAAGACGCATTTTGAGTCACAAGCCTCTTCTTCAATAAATGTTGGAGGGAACACCATTGTGGGCTTAGTTGTGTGCTTGTGGTAGAGAGGAGGAGGATGGCAGAGTGCACGTACTACAGGTCCCGACTGTCTGTGATGCATCTGCTTTCAAGTTACAATGGCCCCGGAAAGATCACTGTCTGTTGAAAATATTGTATCCTGAGGTCATTGTGACTTGAGGGATCACTGTATCCTGGAAATACTTGTTTTATTTTCCTCTTTTCCGCATCACTAATGATGAGCAGACGTATGAAAAATACAATTCTGCCAGTTTGTTGAACTTTTGCAAAGAGGTTAGTTCGATCTGAAATAGTTCGAATTAAACCAGAAGTTCAAGAAAACCTCTAAAACTGTCTTTCATTGTTCTTAGGTCTCATTTGCATCAATGTTAGGGAGTTCCATTTTCCTGCTCCTTTTGGGGAGCTGGAAAACGGCAATCCCTGATGGAACGGAACTGCCTGATGATGGAACTGAATGGCGCCAAGTGCAATCCCATTGACTATAATGGGTTCCATTCGATTTCTGGACAGGAGTCCAGCATTTTACCAAAGTTTACAGTGCTATTTCATCCTGTTCCTAGCGGAAATCAGCAATGGAGCTATTACTACTAAGACTACTATGGGGATCACTATTACTACTGATACCAGTATAGGGGACACCATTACTACTGGGGACACTATGGGGGTTACTATTACTACTGGTGCCACTATGGAGATCACCATTACAACTAGGGCTATTGTTACTACTAGGGCCACTACGGGGGTAAAATACTACTGCAGCCACTATGGGGGTCACTATTACTACTGGAGCCACTATGGGCGTTACTATTACTACTAGGGCCACTATGGCTATCAATTACTACTGCAGCCACTATGGGGGTCACTATTACTACTGGTGCCACTATGGAGATCACCATTACAACTAGGGCTATTGTTACTACTAGGGCCACTACGGGGGTAAAATACTACTGCAGCCACTATGGGGGTCACTATTACTACTGGAGCCACTATGGGCGTTACTATTACTACTAGGGCCACTATGGGTGTCAATTACTACTGCAGCCACTATGGGGGTCACTATTACTACTGGTGCCACTATGGAGATCACCATTACCACTAGGGCCATTACTGGGTCTACTGTTACTACTAGGGTCACCATGGGGGTCAATTACTACTGCAGCCAATATGGGTGTCACTATTACTACTGGGGCCACTATGGGCATCAATTTTATTACTGCGGCCACTATGAAGGTCATTATTAGGGCTCATTCACATGGACGTTAGCAAATGCGCTGTGTATGCAGTGAATACGAATGTTTCCTCCTGCATATTTGCACCTGCTCATTTACTTCAATGGCATATTGAATGCGTGATGCGGACCAAAATAGGTCATGCTACGTATTTTCTCATGCAATCGCACATTCTGTTAAAAAGTACGTTCATATGAACGAACCTATTACAATCAATGGCTTCTATTCACTGCATATTATGCGTGCAAAAATTGCAGGCGTAATATGCTGCATAAATGTGTTCATGTAAGCGAGCCCTTATTACACAATTACAATCGGCTCTTTGAAGGCAACCATAAGGGCAGCTTCACAAGGCCGAATGTGCAAAAACACTTGTGATAATGTGATTTTATTCGTAGTGAAGGCTGCACTATTCCGTGTTTTTTTAGCACGCATTAATATACAAAATACCGGAATGGCGCGGCATGCAGCACTTTTTCTTTGAACAGCTGAGCGGAAACCGAATGGACCCCATTGACTCGTCGCAATTTCTTTCAAGTACCCAAAAATTGCCCATGTGAAGGGATGCATTAGACTCCAATGCTTCACATGGTAGCGATTTTCAGCAGACACTTATCACTGCAAAATAACCGCGTACAAATGCTGGTGCGAATGAGGCGTAAGGCTGCTCTCATATCTGCACTTAGGAGTCCGTTTTCCTACTCCATTTGGGAAGCAGGAGAGAGGAATCCCCGGGCAGAACGGCTCTGTCTTATGATGAACTGAACAACGCCAACGAACTCCATTGACTATAACTGTTCGGTTTCCACTCAGCTGCCCGAAGAAAAAGTGCTGCATGCAGTGCTACTCCGTTTTTTTTGTGCCAACTCTGCCATGGGTCCCAGCACAGGTGCGCACCCAGCCAAAGCTGTTTATTTTGTTTTATGCTTTAATTTCATAGTACATTTCAGCCAATAAACTGAGTTAATATCCATAAAAACTGGAGAAATTGTAGTGTTCTCAGGGCGGTTTCAGATGATTATATGCGCAATTGCGCAATTTCTGTATTTACGCAGTGAACGAGGTTGATTTGCGTGGTGTGTATCAGCACATAGCACTGTAGTTTTTACGCACGCAGTCCACAGGTATACACGACATACCCCTTCCATGATTTAAGAAAAAAAAACCATTTAGCCGAATGAGTTCCAGGTGTGTTCTTTTTCCCACAGAATTATGCATCATATCGCACATTTGCGCGCCGAGTAAGTACGTAGTTGAGCGCCTCTCAGAGCATTCAGAGCCCTTGGTACGCAAATGGGCAAGAAAAATAGGGCAGGTCCTATTTTTTTACGTGCACAAAAAAAAAATTGTTCATGAGATCACGTATTGCGCGGGTATATTTTGCCAGGGCGAATATGTTTGCCTGAAGCCTCCCTAAAACTTTTGCCCAGTAGTGTTATGTATGTGTGCGTGTGTCTATGTTTGTAATAACATGTAGTATATTTATAGCATGTATCCATATAGAACGAGTTGTGTCTATTTATGTCTATTTGGATACTATGTATCTTTGTGCCCCCCCGCAGTGAGGTTGCTGTTAGCCCGTCTCCTGCCTCTGGGGGTCTCGGGGATGAGAAGCACCTTCTCCCTGTGGCTCCTGTACATCCCCCCTCTCGCAGCAGAGGAGGGGGCTCCGCCTGCCACATTGCATCGCAGCTCCCTCCTATCTGGTGACGTCTCCCGGCTGCCCGTGTGAGCAGTGAGGCTGCCGATCGGCTCTGCTGAGTGAGTGAAGATGGTGCTGGCGGTGGCATCATGCCCTCGCAGGCTGGCCAGGCGCTCCCGCTCGGCTATAGCGGCGGCTCTCACCGTCCTGCTCATCCAGACCCTCATCGTGTGGAATTTCAGCAGCCTGGATTCAGGAGACGATCAGCGGGGAGGAGGAGGCGGCAGCAGCCGGGAGAAGAGGGACAGGGGCAGCCACAGAGATGAGCCCCGGCTAGGACCTGAGCAGCAGCAGCACCAGCGCCGCAGAGGAGCAGCAGGGGCACTGCACAACCAAGCGATGGTAGGTGCTGGCATGGCATCACTGCCTGGGCACCAGGAGTGCATCTCATCTACTGCACTGCCTTCATACATTCAGTGCGGAGGAATGCAGGGCTTCAAAGGGTTACATTAAAATGGACATTGGGCATTAAAGCCTGGTGATAGTAAAAAGGTCTTATCTGGTGGCACTTGGATGGTGCATGTTGTCTAGCTGCTCAGTCTGGATGGATACCCAAGTGACTGGAAACTTTTCAGAGTGTTGTGTCTTTGCTGTAGGGGTATGTCTACTTAGACTGGTCATATTGGGTACTATCTCGGGTAAATATGGTGATGATGACAACAATTTGTGTGGTTGGTAGGTATGGGCGGTGAGAGAACGAATGGTGGAGCTGGAAACGAAAATTTAGGTCATTGGTAAACTCTTTCTATTTGGGGTCTTAATAAGCAGCTTTCAAACCTTCATTTGATGAATGGTGACCATTTGTTGGACCATTAAGGTGCCGGCTGACCAGTAAGGAAACATTGATACCGATGAATGACATGTCTGCGTCTATTGCCCATGATGGTATGGTTTCCGTTAAAAGAAATGCCCCTAGTTCAGTTGACCATGGATGACACGACTCTTACCAATCATTAATATTTTGATATGCCTTTTGTCAATTATCACTATTTCTGTGACACCAAACGATTAACCAAAATCCAAGAAAATGTTGAGTGCCAATCATGGTGCCACCATGACATGCACCTGATGTGATGCTTATGAGAATTCATTATGGGGCACATATGTTGGCTGGCTGTGAATTTAATTTATTGAGATTTTGGTCAATGTTGATTCATTTGAAAATATCGGATCATGTAGTTTTTTTTTTACAAAATTTTTAATTGCAACATCTATAAGCAGGGTTACTTGAATGGCACAATATGCAAAGCGGGCATCACTGCCACTTGACTGAGTTTAAATAGTCTATTGAGGCAGGGATGGAATGAATGGGAGCCTGGCTCATGTCATTAGAGGCTGTGTGTGTGTGTGGATGGTGGATGCTTCATGCGAGCATCATGTGTGGCCTCTGTTGTAGCAATTGTGTGATCTGTTCTGCTGGAAATCAGACGTGATCAGCGGCAGAGTGTGATTTCCTTGTGTGTGCTGCTCAGATGTTTGCTTGTTCTAGCATGAGAAAGTGACAGAATGACACAGATTGAGATGCAGCAGTGGGGGCTTCCTCAGCCATTTTTACATCTCTGTGAGATACCAGAGGTGACGGAGAAGAGGGGATGTTCCACCCTATAGAAGATATGACAAAACGGAGTTCCTACATTATGTAATGTGGCTTATTTGAGATGTCCTATGTGGGGGTCATCATCGTATCTTGAGCCAATGTTATTGCAATATGTGTCATTCTGCTCTGGTTGTATCCGTCTACCATAGGAGGATGACTACTCAGGACAAATACACGCTTACCTTAATACTGCATCAGTATTGTTTTTGAAGCCCTATAGCATGTATCAAAAGGATATGTTTGTTTGTTTTTATTTGTTATAGTCTCTAGTATTTTATGATTTGCTACAAAGAAGCGTTTTATTACTGTATCTTGTATCAACACTCATCTTCCTCTATTCTACCATTCATAGTCGGTCCTCTTCCTTCTGGTGTCCTTGACAGTTTTTGTAGGAGGCTTATACCTGTTGACTTGTAGCCATATGCTTATCATTGATGTAGCCAACTGAGTTTGCCATTTTTAGCAGAGGTCGAGTTTGTCAGATGACGCACAAATTAGATGTTGTGTTAAGTTATTTACATTTTATTTTTCCATAGGATTGCAGATAAACCTCAAGTGTTATGTGGACTCAGAGAGTTATCACAATGTACAAACTATGTAGTCCCATGGAGTTAAGTGAAAAACTCATCTGATTATGAGATTAGTTGTTGAATAGAGAGTGGTATATAAGACTCTTATCAAATTCCCGTTGTCCATGTTGCGTTGGAATATGGGGAAATGATGCTGTTGGGTGATTGGACGTCCAAGCATACTTTGGTTGTAGCATATGACGATGGGTTCTGTCTTTATTCCTTGATTTATAATGACTCTACCTATAGTAGGTGACTCTGATGACAGAAGGGAATGCGTCCTTAATATCACTACTGAGGAAGGGATTAAGAGCATGGATCCTCAGCTGTAATCTGTTACCCAAACTCCCACTTAGACACTGAAGAAATATTTTGTGGCTTGTAAGAAGGAACAAAAATTGAACGCAGATGTTAATAACAATCAGATAAATACATAGGTGATGACTGGAGAGCACAATGGAAATATTAAGAATGTCTTCTATTATAGTTTGTTCTGTTTTATAATTGTTTCTTGTTTTAGATGGTACAAAATGGGGAACCATAGAAAGAACGCAACTCCAAAAAGATCCTTCATAAATACACTAATCTCCTTTATTAATATAACGCATATATATCATACAGCCCTTTTCATAATGTGTTCTGTCCCCATTGGGGCTCACAATTTTCTATATTCGCCTCAATTTTGGAGTGTGGGACAAAGCAAATGCAGGGAGAACATACAAATGTTGTCCAAAGTCAGACTTGAACCTAGGACCCCAGCATTGCAAGGCAACAGTGCTGATCACTGAGCCACCCTACTGATTCTTCTGTATTTAAGCATGTTGGAGAATAACTATTATGGTAATCATAGCTGCCAAAGAAGTGGGACAACTGAGTTGTTACCCATATGTCCCTAATAAGCAATGCTGCTTGGTTATACTGTAGTTAATGAGGCAGGAATAACTTATATCTCAATTAGGAGTTTGGGAATGTTGAGTGATCACTGATTACCCCTCCTTAGAAGTGGTAATGGCAGTCATATTGCCAGTGTCTTCTAGGTTTCTCCCATATATATATATATATATATATATATATATATTTTAGTAGTGCGCAGAATTGCCACAGTTTTGTGATGGGATTTTCAAACATGTGGCTTAAAGAGATGAAGCATTATAAGGGTGTATTCACATTCACATGCAGATCTGCAACAGATTTCACCCTTTCAATTTGAATTCAATTGAAAGCGTGAAATCTGCGGCAGATCTGAACGGAAATCTGACAAAATCTGCGACGTGCGAATATATCCTAGAACAATGTGTTTCACATGTACTATCCATGCAGTTTCTCCGTCTACTTTTTGACCAGCACACTAACTGCCAATATGAGTACATCCTTACTAAGAATTGGCTGAATAGAATCTGTTCACACTAGTTTTATGGCTTCCGTTCATAACCGCTGTTACAGATCTATTTTTGAACAGATACCAATGAATCCCAGAAGATCCCTTTGACCCACAAACCATTAATGCTGCAGACTGCACTATTCGTAGATTGACATGGCAAGCCAAGGACTTCTACTGGTCATATTTTTATTCTCTGCAGAAATTCCCTTTATTCTAAAGGAGTTGTGCCAAAATTGCAAGTTATCCCCATGTCCCCCATCCTCCACACTGTGGGATTAATACACCTTCTGCAGCAAGGAGGAGTCTGAATGGAGCGCTGGTTGCCCAAGGACACCAGCTCTCAATTCACTTTCACTGAGTCTGTGGCGATACCCGAGTGGCACCCACTTGGGTATTTCTGTCAGCCCCAATTAAATGAATGGAGCACTGATTGTGCATTCTGCCATGCTTCTTATGCTCCTTTCATGCTGACATCACTATGGGGGACCCCACAGTGACAGGCAGAATGGGACACAGGAGTCCCATTCTACAGATCGACGGGGGTCTCAGCAGTGATAGGGGATAACTTGCAATCTTGGTACAACCCCTCTAATGACTGCAGATTGCAACCTATAGCTCTCCATTTGTTGCAAAACTACAACTTCCAGCATGCCTTGACAGCAGATGACTGATTATATACTAATTATCCATAGGTCCAAACGATCAAAAGACCCTACATGATGCAGGTATATCTATATCAAATATCATTAGCACACGCCGATAAACAGCTGCTTACCATTTTTTTCTGTGTGCACTCGGAGTAGCCAAAAAGGACATTTCAACCATCAAAACAGTTGAGTGTGTCTGTAGCCGCTTCAGTCTATACCATTAACCACAGGGCACTTTTCTTAGAGTGCAATTTTCCAATAGCATCTGACAGATGTTGTCTTGTGAGTGGATTTGTATTACAGTCATTCTGTTTCCTTTGAGAGGATTTAAGATTGCAATATTTCTACTGAAACTAGTAGCAGGGACCCTGATTTCTCAGTGTAAAAACTGTTTGAGGAGCCTTTATATTCCATCTTACGATAATGGGGATCTGTTGTGTCCTGAACTTCGTAGACACTATTAGCCTGAAATTGGGTTTATTTTACACTTTAAAATCTATAAGCAATAGAAAAATATTGACGTGATTAATGGATGTTATTTTTAGCATAAGGCGTTATAAATATATGTCCACCTGTCTATCTATCTATCTATCTATCTATCTATCTATCTCATATCTATCTATCACATATCTATCTATCTCATATCTATCTATCTATCTATCTATCTATCTATCTATCTATCTATCTATCTATCACATATCTATCTATCTCATATCTATCTATCTATCTCATATCTATCTATCTATCTATCTATCTATCTATCTATCTATCTATCTATCTATCTATCTATCTATCTCATATCTATCTATCACATATCTATCTATCTCTCTCATATCTATCTATCTCCTATCTATCTATCTATCTATCTATCTATCTATCTATCTATCTATCTATCTATCTATCTATCTATCTATCTATCTATCTATCCATCTATCTATCCATCTATCTATCTCATATCTATCTATCTATCTATCTATCTATCTATCTCATATCTATCTATCACATATCTATCTATCTATCTCATATCTATCTATCTCCTATCTATCTCCTATCTATCTATCTATCTATCTATCTATCTATCTATCTATCTATCTATCTATCTATCCATCTATCTATCCATCTATCTATCTCATATCTATCTATCTATCTATCTATCTATCTATCTATCTATCTATCTATCTATCTATCTATCTATCTATCTATCCTGTATAAACAAATACAATAACTATTATTTATTTATCATTCTTGTAATTAAATCCTAATTCTTTAGTTACAAAGCCAGTAAGACTCATGATTCCTGACACACTGGGGGGGGGGGGGGGAGAAAGCAGCCAACCTCTGTGCTGTGTGTATGGCTCAGCTCTCCTGACATGTCTGTCTGTTTTAGGAAATATTGTACATACTCCTCAGAGTACTGGCTCTGGAGCATTTTTCCTTAGAACTCTGCATTGTGCTATTTCTCTGTTATTCTTCCTGGGAATTTATAAATAAATTGACAACTGGGCATTAACATTCCCCTTCGAGTGCACTCCTACACAGTGTGACAGTTTCAGACCTGTGTTGAGGTATCTGGACTCCGTCAGTTTGAGGGGGCTTTTAGGTTTTACAATAAGTCTGGATAGGGGTTAAATGTACACTAACTTTTCTCACAATTTATGTTCATCTGAAGCCCTTTCAACACAGCATGATTATTGTGCAAATCGCTCGTTAGCTTGAGCGGTTTTCACGATAATTGCTCAGTGTGAACACATCCATTGAAAGCACGATCAGCAATAAATCTCAGATTAAATCTTTCATGCAGACCTAAAAATCATCGTTGGTCCGCCGCTGCCATGTTCCATGTAAATAGACCGATCCATGAACGATGGACTATTTACTGTGAATGGAGGCGGGTGGACTAGAACGATCTTTGGGCCGCCCCAGCTCTGCTCACTGAGCTATAATTGCTCTTGTGTGGGAGCACAGTAGTGATTAGGTCTGGGATGGCTTTCACCTTAACAGTCTATATGTGTATCATCAGTCTTGCAATATACTGTACTTGCATTACATTTTGTTTCACTTTACCACTGAAAATCAAGTTTGAGGTGTCTGCCACTAGGGATCTCCCTTTCAGCACCTTGCAATCCACTGCCTGTCATTAGGCATTTGGCTTCTCTAGGAACAGGGAGAGGGGGATTCTGCTAGTTCCTATATGCAACAGAAGAATGGGCATTCTGCTGATTGGAGCAGGGTGATGCAAAATAGCACGTGGGAGAAAAAGTCCAGGGCAGTACAGTACTGCCAAAATGGATACTTAGGGTTCACCCCCCCCCCCCACCACCTACGGTATAAGTGGATTATAAAAAGCAGGGCAGCAAAAATACATTAAACTCTACATGGGAAGCTGAATTGTTAGAACCCAAACTGAGTGCAAACAATAGCAAAACAGCCACCAATGAGGACCTGGGCTACTTTTGAAAATTTTTTGAAAATTCAGGTACACTTAAAACTTACACACAGGGAATGATTTTCTCCCTTTGTTTGTTCCCTGCTGGCTTTTTTTTTACAATGTTGCTTCACTTACATGCATGACCATGGCAACTATTCACCAACCAAAGCAGTGATGTAATCATTTTTACCACCGCAGTCAGTAATTGCCTGCCATGGTCACATGTTAGGACGGATTGGAAAAAGTATGACATGTCACTTATTGATATGGATTCTTTGCGCAGCATGTACATCAGGTTGCCACATGGGGATTAGCCCCATTCATTGTGTGTGCAACTGCAGAACTACAGGCTGCGTATCTATGGTAGTAATATGAGGCTCCGGCTCAGATTTCTTTTGTGAATTCCACTGCAAATACACTCAATTTTTCTGCACGACAAACCCACCACCTGAACGTACCCTAAATGCGTCCGAGGATTGGGACAGCAAGTAAATAATTACTTGTTAGCCATATCCAGCTTGCTGATACAAATTGTAACAACCTGGAATACATCATTTTAACAGCAGTCTGAATGGAGCCTTACACATTCCAGATCCTGTAAGTTTCCAGGATTTTCTCCTAGCCAGACAAGGCATCTACTGTGACTCACCCATACAGTCATCCTAAGAACACGGTTTTATTGAGCACCGTCCGTATAACCTACTGAAAGGATAATTATTATATGAATTTAGGGGATTCATCAGGACCTGCGCCATGGAAATGTGGTTGCATTTATAAATAGCAATGTATCGAATTCACTATTTCATTTTCCAGGGCTACATCTGAAAATGAAAGAAGCAATTTGATTGATTTGCTAGACCAGGTTCACATCTGCTTCAGAGGCTTCAACTGGAATCTTCGGTGTAGATCCAGCATGAAATCCCCGCTATCCGGAAGTTGAATGGACCCCATTATAGTCAATAGGGTCCATTAAGGACTGTCCCAGTTTGATCCAGTACTTAAGGTTTTTCTGTTGTTCGGCTTTGAGGACTGAACCGAAAACATAAACCAATGATGGCAGTATGAACCTAGTCTTATACCATCAATCGGGACTCGTTTGGGCAGGAAATCTGCCATGTTAAAGGTCCTTGCACCGGTTTTAATAAATCTCCCTTCTTCTATGCTGGCAATTTCTCATCTCTACTTTCCGATGAGTCTACTTTGACTATGTTCACATCTGCGTCAGATTTTCCATCCACAGTCTGTCAAATGCGGTGGGAAAAATAGCACTGCATACAACACCATGACTTCTGCAATATCTAACGAACATCATTATAAGTCAACGTTGGTTGCCGGTAACAGACAGATGGGAGCAGAATACAGTATAAAGCCTCTTGCACTCTGCAGAGCCCTATGTACGGAGACTATACAGCACAACACAAAGGCTGTATGGCCTCTGCGTCATCGGGTGCCGTACATATGGAGATGTACTCTCCAATGCAATATCTCCATACATACAAAATGTGACGCTGTATCCCATGTTTTATTGGCTGTCAGATTTGTATGGAATCTGACAGAAATATGCCTATATGCCTTTGTATGAAATTGGAGACATATGGGGGTAAGGTGGAGGCCGGATGGACCTCTATGGGAGCCCTATTATGTCTCCACACTAAACGGAGCTGTAATATGCCCTTGTGCATGATCCCGTAGTCATAGAGCAACATAAAACCGGGATGTGAAAAGCACCTAGCTGCTTCTAAATATCTGCTAATAGGGTTGAGCTCTTGTTCACTTATTATGGGCTGTCTGACATCAAGGCTTTTGTTACTCTCTTAAGAATGAATCTATTTAACAGTTGTATTATTTAAAGATCAGATCTGACTATTTCAGGTAATTAGTATAATCAAGTGTTTGTTGTGATTGTAGAAGGCAGAGATTTTATGTCCCAACAAAACAGGAGTGTACGCAGCCGAATGCAAGCAGATAGCTAACATGGAAATCTTGCTGTCATCATACACAATAAAGGACAGCAGGCGATAATATCTATATTTTATAGCATACGTGGAACAACACCACACTAGGGACAGAGCTTATGCAAATTTGCATTCATTGGGGTGGTTCTTGGGGGTTCCTGGTTGAATATGGGATAAGCAATTTAAGATTCAAAGGTAGGTGATACCCCGTTTGCCCGCAAATAAGCTCTACCCTGATTTTTGGGGATTTGGGGGGAGGCTAAAAATATAAGCCCTATCCCGAAAATAAGCCCTAGGTGTTTTATATTAAAAAAAAGGCAATACATTACCTAGCAGGCTCGTTCCACGTTCTCCCTGCTGCTCTCCTGAGTTCCGGCAGGCTTCCTGCAGTCCTCTGCCACCCACAGAAGATCGCTTCCTGGTTACAGGATTCATAAATCCCTGCTCCAGGAAGCAATGGCTCTGATTGGTTCTCGAGCGCTGCTTAGCCAGTCAATGGAGCACTCGATGAACCAATGCGATGGCTGTGATTGGTTCATCAAGAACCAATCACAGCCATCGTGTTATGGAGGTGGGATTTATGAATTGGCTAATCAATGCCACCGCTCAAACAATTCATAAAACCCGCCTCCACAATGCCATGGCTGTGATTGGTTCCAAAGATTGTGTTTTCACTGCATATTATACGTTCATTGATCCAAGCACAGCGGCGTGTGGACGCAGTGTGTAGATCCTCTATTTCTCTGTTTACCCTGTAGCATGAGCTTTATATATTTGCATATCGGCAGCAATTCATACGTAACCCTGCTATAAAACAGAGCGGGGAATTTAAATAAAAAAAAAATGGTGGCCATGCGCAGGGCACTCGCAGCCATACGCGGTCTCTGACGGCAGAGCCGATGTTTACAAAATCAGTAAACCACTGCGGTGAGACCCACAGCATTTTATGCATATGCCCATGGACAGGAGCCCTTTAAGGAGATAAGATTGGAATTGTGAGTTTCACAGGTGCTTGTCCCATTATATAAAGACACACAAAGCCTGGTTACTGACAGTTCTGTTCTTCTCGAGAAGGATTGGTTAGTGTGAAGCATACCTTGATGCAAACACCTTCCAGAAGACCTCAGAAGACATATTAGAAAAGCCTTTCCCTGTTATTGCATTGATTGAATTTGATTATAGAGTTTTAGGGCATTACTTTATATCTGTTCAAGAAATTGTATAGCCTTATGCCACTAAAGCTTAATCACTAAAAGTACTGTAACTGTTTCATATACTTTATGATTCCGTTGGTTACCATATAATGTTCATTATGACATACAGAAGAAGCACATACAAATTTTCAATCCTTCTACTTTAGCTTCTGCTCCAAGTGAAAGTCTACTCTGCCAGACACCCATAAGTACTATCACTTCACCTTGGGTAATTTTAGAATTGCATGCACAGGGCTACATTAACCATTCCGTTTATTTTGGTAAAACCTTCTGTGGATGTCTTCAGATTTATTACTATTCTTAATGTCTTGGAAGTGCCGCGCATAAACTAGATTCCAGGATACGCATGGCTCAGGACTCTGCCAAGTGTTATCTACTGAATTATATTGAGACATGGGTGTAAATAAGTGTTGTATATTATTCTTTACACTGTGGTGGTATTTTGAGCTTGTCTGCAGGCTGCCATGAGAAGTGTGAAAATCTGCACCCTTGTCTCTGTATGAATCATTTACATTCTGTTTATTGCAGGAGCAAAACCAAACAGGACATTTCCAGTTATACTTTGTATCCATGTCTTCGGGTCCTTTTACACAGACATCGTGAGCCCCGACTAGCAATGATCATGTTGGTCAGCATTCAATATTTTCTTATACAGGTCTGCTGTATAGGGACAAACAATCGTTAATATACTAGTTCGACCTCTTCCATGGGGAGGGGCGCAGCTGACCAGCTCTTTCACAGTGGCATAAATGAGGCGATGTTCATTGACTAACCGTTGGCTCTTTTACCTGACCCGATCATCAGACAGTCTAAAGAGCCTTTAAGGGTACGTTCATATGTTGATGATTGGCCGCAGATTTTGTTGCAGAGTCTGTTGCGCATGAGCAGCAGTTTTCACCCCTTCAATTGAATTCAACTGTAAGGGTGAAATCCGCTGCAGATCCACACTAAAATCTGAAACAAATCAGCGACATGTAAATGCAGCCTTAGGCCTCTTTCACATGAGCATTGCACTCTCACGCTGGCCGCATCGCGGATGAAAAAAGCGCGAACAGGAAAAAGCTGCGATCAAGTCGCGGCCAAATTCGCTTTCTCATGCATTCACACAAGTGTCAGCAGAGTATATACGCTGCAGCACAGAAAACCCTGGGTCGTGATGGCTTCTAAGGGTTAACTAGAGCCAACCGGAATCTTTTCACGGCGTCGGACACAGCTCAACTCCCTTCTTGCTTTTAGAAGCCCTCCGTTTTTTTTGCAGTCTCCATATGGGAGGCGCCAGCGTGTATCGGCCAAAAAATAGGGCAAGACCTATCTTTTCAAACCACATATAAAATCAGCCGCCGTATTCGGTCGCAGATGTCATTTGAATAAAAGCAATTGTAATTCAGTTGGTCACGATTTTTTACCGCGGCTAAATTAGCTGCATAAAAACGCTCGTGTGAATAGGGCCTTAGGGTAGATTAAGAGTACAGTAAGGGTGGCTTCACACGAGCGTGTCTGTGCCTGCAGTGCACATTGTTTTCAATGAGTTCATTCTCACTCTCGCTTTTGTACGTGCGTTTCGCACATGCAGAAAAACCACAGCGTTCCCTATTTTGGTGCGCATTTGCGCACCAAAGGAGTTTATGCGCACCCGATACACGCAATTTGCGCAATGATCTGTGCAATTTTGCAGGGAGAACAACACACTAAGGAATAATTAGGCTGCACAGCCTTTCAAATCACAGCAGCGCAGAAAGTACAGTAAAAAGCTCAAAAAGTCACGTTATCTTGTGCATTTTTGCGCAGACGCTCGTGTGAAGCCACCCTTAATATAGATATTACTTTCCGGTTACCAGTTTTAGAAGCCATGGTCATCTCATCTACAGGTACCAAGAGTGTGTCTAGTTTGGGGGACCCAGTATGTCTCTGCATTACAAAACAGCTCATTGATTTCAGGGCGCACCATCTAAATTTTTGAAAAAAATCCTTGATCTTCCCTGAAATACTCGGTGCTTGGTCTATTTTAATAACCGTATCCAGGCTACAGTAGACAGAAGCATAGGATTTGACTACAGCCAGTTGGTTAGCACAGACGTTTGTGTCCCTTAGGATGTTTCCCAACAGTTATCTTGTGTCGCTCAGAGAAACAGAAGGGAAAAGCTTGGAGCTGTCAAGAAATGTATTTTGACTGGAGCAAGACCTCCAAAGGCACCCCCATACAATTACTGTAAGCAGTTCATTTTCATTTGGGTGCAATGTAATTCCTAATATCCCCTGTGGAGGCACTGCTGCAGAAATGTATACTTGCTGTTAGGTCCCTCCATAGATTACAGCTAATCACTGGGATTCCAACAAAAGAAAAAACTGTGATTTGCTTATTTTAGGGGGACCCTTTGAGCAATAAGGAATCGTCATTAGCAGGGACCCCCCAACACTACTTATGGTACAGCTTAGTATAAAACAGTGCCCCCTAATGGATAAAAGAAGCTAATTATACAGTATATTTTTGACTGTACCCTTTTTTCATTCTCCAAAAGAAGCCTCCCCTTCCTGGTTTGAGCTCATAGATTTCCTATTTGCTACAGATGTTCTACTATCTTGACCTTTACTTGACAGTTGTTGTTTGCAGGCTTGTTAACAACTTAGATACTGTACAAAGCCATTTGTAAAGAGCTTTACAGACCGTTTTGTGCCTGTAGGTTGCTATAACACGCTAAAACATGCTTTCCATATTTGTTTTATTACATACATGCACAAACAGTATGTCTTGCCACATCTGAAAAGTAATTCCCACTGTACCAACAATAATTACTTTTACCTTTTAATTTAAAGGGGTTTACCAGGCAAAAACTATTGAAGACCTAGTTGATCGTCAGGGACTCACTAATAAGGATCCCCAGTGATCAGCTGATCCCCAAGCCTGCAGTCAGCGCAACAGAGTCAGATGTCGTCATTGGGCTCAGGAACAGAAGTGCCATAGCTGACTTCACTCCCATTGAAATCAATGGGAGGTAAGCTCCTATTACATTTCTGCATCCAATCCCGCCATCAGAGACAGAAGTGCCGGAAGCATAATAGCCAGCTTCAGCTCTCATTGATTTCTGTGGGTCAATTTATTAATACATTTCCAGGAAGAGCAATAGAGGGACTACTTTTTTGGGGAGGAACATTAGTATTTACCAAAACAGACATGTCAGAAGGTGTGATTTTATGTTTGTGCAGGGCTCAGGTATGGCGACCCTCATGGACGTCACCAACACATCAAACCTTGACGTGATTATTGTCCACAGTGGACCAACATATACATCAATTAATACATCAACACGTGGCAAACATTAATATAGGAGGGGGAATACTCTCCCTAACCAAAGAAAGCTGGGTGATTGTCCCAATAAGGATGGCCCCACATCTTGAACCTAGAGGACTTAGCCTGTCCCTAGTTGGAAGATAGGGAAGGATATATATTACATGGAAATGATATATATATATATAACAGAGCTAGGAAAAAGTGAATAAGCCTCACTGTAAAAGTATCACCACTGGAACTTAGCCTCAGACGACTGTTGCGACACCAGACACCTCAGGCTGAAAAATAGCCAGCACCCATGTGGGCCCAGAATAAATACACTTCCATTATGCCTGATTGGCCAGCGAGGGGAAACACCTCCTTGTGGGTCAATCAGTCCATACACCGCAGGAGCAGGGAAGAAAGGGGAACATTAAACATTGGGGGATTTCTGACAGACAACACCTCAGGCAACTTCTGCACTAACAGGAATTACAGGGGGATTCCTGAAGGGAACTTCTGCGGTAACAGGAAAGAGGCACTCATCAGCACTGAGCGCCAAATGACAGGGGGCATCTGCAGAAGGTATGACCTTGTGGGCCAGGGCTGATGTTGTGATGCCACTCCAGCTCCATTTCCTGTTTGTGGCCATGATGCCACAACAAGTGACACATCCTCTTTAAATAAAATTCTACATTTTTAGTTAAACTGTAAACTTTTGTAAACTGATTTGAAATAGCAGTACTGTTGGCGATTTTCTTCATATGGAAAAAAGGGAGAGTTTAGAAGTAAATTCATCTTAAAGTAACCATTAAAGGAACATTTTCACTTTCTCGCATGTTGGGAGAATAGAAGGAAAGGTGTAAAATGAGTGTTTTGGATAATTAGTTTGACAGCCATTTTGCACCATCTTGTTTGAATGCATTGTCTTATGCAGCCTCAGGGTGGGAGTCAATGAGGTGAAGGGAAAAGTGAGATCTGAATGTTAATAAGGTGACACACCTGTCTATCTCACATGGAGAGAGACCCCATCTGTTGCCTTCTGTATAGGAATACATGGGGATGGGGAAGATGTCTTTTTTATTAATGTCATATGTCAAGAAGTACCATAGGGTTTTTAGCATCCACCGTTAAAAGTCATTGCACAAATGCCGACGCATTTGCTAATATGTCTGCTCATTGAGATGTAACTCTTGCCTGGTGGTATTAAATAAGGTTTTTATGCAAACTGCTTCTGTCTTCTTAGCGCTTATGAAAACATGGATTGCAGCAGCCAGATATTTTCCACACTCGTTCTAATTAGGAGTCACTAATTGGTTTTGTATTAACAAAATGTCTACAAGAACTCATTTTTCAAATACTGGATCTTTACGAATGAAGGAAAAATATTGGTTTCCTTTTTGAAAGCGCCTTTCGCAATTATGGAATTGGAGAAGCAAGACTTCAATAACTCTCACTACCCAAGCAATTTCCAAATTGTCCTTTGAGCAACTGATAATTAATGTATGTTCCAAAATGCTAAGTGAGATTTTACACTGCACCAGAAATGTTCATTTCTTTATTGTACATTTCCGGATAAAATAACTTTTGCTTTCGTCTTATTTAGTTTGTGTAAATTAGCTAAATTTCTAATGTCTTCTGGCAAAGACTGCTGACAGGCAGAAATGTTTACTATGTATATAGACTGCTGAGGAAATGATAATAAGGAAGTAATCAGTTCAGCTTTACTAAGTCATTTTTGCAACATGTTTCTTTTGTTTTTGCAAAGGATCAAACTTTTTTTTAAACACCTTTAGGCTTTGTTCAGACTACCTCCATGGTTGACTCGCCCCGTTAACCTTAATGGGGTCTGTTGCAGTTCTGTCTCGGGTTCCAGTATTATTAATGCCAAGACTGGCAAAGTAGACTGTGCTATTCTTGACATCAGAAATACCAATACATGAATTCAGGCTGCCTGGGATGCATATATATATAGATGTATCCTAAGAGAAAAATAAAAAGGAAGTAACATAAAGGCAGTCTAGATGGACTATGTGGTCTTTTTCTAACATCAATTTTCTATGCTTCTAACACAAAACACAGTTCTATTTTTTAAGAACACAGGAATTAAAGGGGTTGTCCAGTCGTAAACTGTTGATGGCCTATCTGTAGTATCAGCTATTGGTATATTGTCAGAGATTCGCCCTCTGGGACCCCTGGCTCCAACTTTTGGCTGGGCTCATGCACTAAGCTTATTTCTGCAGGAAGCAGAGCGCTCTGTTCTCTCTGCAGTGACAGGCACAGTTTACATTCGCTTCGCTTGCAGTACAAAGACGGGCCACTGCAGTAGGAATGGTGCTGTCTGCTTCCGTTCCTACTGCACACAAGCACACCAATCTGGCAAACAGCTGGTCAATGGGAGCTCATGAGCAGTGGGCTCTTGATGATTTACTATTGATTACCTATCTGGAGGATAGGCCATTAATAATTTACAGTTGGATAGCCCCTTTAACTAATCATACTCACCTTTATTTATATACCACATGCTTATTACACAGCATTTTACATCAGGTTTTGTCCTCATTGGGGATAACAATCCATCTTCACCTATCTGTATGTTTTTTGGAGTGTGGGAGGGAACCCACGCAAACACGGAGAGAACATACAAACTCCATGCCGAAGTTGTCCTTGAACTTAGGACCCAGTGATGCAAGGCAACAATGGGCCATTTTCTGGCACTAACTTTAATAGGACATCAACAAATATAGAGAGGGATGCTGAACACTGACTGAAGAAATATTTCATCTTGGTGTATATGGTATTATTTGCTTCCATATGGAGCTTCTCCCTGCGATGTATCTGAAAACAACCTGTACTTAGCTCTGTTTTGAGAAATGCTCTATTGACGTTCAGTATAGTAGCCCATTGGTTGTAGCTTTCTGTACAATCGCCCCCCATCCAGGGTAGATGGTGTCTACTTAATCTGGCTTCTTACTCCTTCCCTTTGTCTTGATTTTTCTTTTATTTATTCATATTTACCTCCAGAGACTGAGAGCTGAGAGTCTGATAAAATTGCATCTAGTCTTTTGCTATTCACTAAGAGCAAGAATTGAAAGTTGCATAACTTAATTACACAATAGCTAAGGGCTTGTTCATATCATCACTTGCTGCCATTATAACTTTTCTTTGTTCTACTCCGTTATGGAAGCAGAATAGTGTTGTGCGAATCAGGCATGTGCCAGACACTTATGGCGCCGAACGGACTTCATTGAAAAATAGTGCTACATGTTCCTCTGTTTTGCAATAGAGGTACCGAACGAACCATTGACGCAAATGTGAACCAGAGCTAATATGATTTTGGCACTTCCACTTTAGGGATCCCTCTAACAGCTATTATTACTGGGGAAGGCTAAGAGTTCTTGTTTCACTGCTGGCAAAAAGATGTATTGTGGTAGGTGGGATTTGGATAAGAAAGAGTTAACACAAGATGGTGGATGTTACAAAAAGGAGGACAGAAGTATGCCTATTTTAGGGCACGATGAGACAGCAATTGTAGGGTTAGAGTTACTGCGCCTGTATAATACTGTAGTAAAATGTAACCAATCAGTTTGTTTTGTAGATAACAAAGGAATGTCTTTCTGTGGATTATATAAGAATATGTTTCCTTTTGTTGTGGGTTCAGTCTTAGGAAACAATTCCACTGAACACATATGTACCATTACAATAAAGTGTCTATGCGTCCTGAAGTAACAGCCTGGGTATCATTGGACCCTTCAACGATATGCCCATTGAAATCAACACTTGGATGATTTGGGTCAATTAAAGGGATATCTTTGCAGTGGCCCTCTCTCTTAGGAGAGAGGAGTCCCAACAAGGGGAATCCCCTCTATTCCATCTATAAGCCATCTAAATAAAGCAGACGGGTGTCATTTTAATGAATTTTAATTTGGCCTCCATAAAATATATGACGTATATTCATACTGTATCCATACATATACTCCAGAATATTGATGGCATCCAGATTTCTCACATCAACCTCATAGAATAAACCGTTCGCTTAGTAAATAACCCTGCCTCATATCAACACAGTAGCAAGTCATGTTGTTGCACTCATTTCAACAGGGACCAGTCGTTCACAAAACGGATCCTAATTAATTGAGAGCATTATGGCGTGGACAATTTGCTTTGTATTTTCCGTGAGAGCTTATTGCAGATGTTCTGTTTTGGAGATGAATACCTATTCATTCGCTTGTTTCAGCCTGAGAGCCAGCTGTTCCAAAAAAGGCATATACAAATCCCATTTACTTGTCATGAAATATTGCAGATGGCAGCGTTTACAGTGTAAAATACCCTCATTACCTGCCATTTGTTTAATTTATACTGGGAATTATTTCTTGCAGTGCTTCTCTTTATGAACAGAAGGAATCTCCTATTGAAAGAGACTAAATATAAGATGAAAAGCACTGTCCTATGTGTGTATATGTATTGTGTACTAGTTATATGGTAGTAATGTATCCCAGGTAGTACTAGAGCAACTGTTATATTACAGCTATCTAGAGGGGGTTGAAAAAAATATCGAAACACCATACCAAATGATGGTATTTTAATCATTAGCGATGAGCTGCCCTTTTTACCACTACTTGGCTGAGAGCTTTCCTGCCAAATTTGTGTTTACTTCACCTCTTGCCCTGCTCTGGGTGGTTTTGGGAGCCAGCTGGTAACAGCAGCAGTGTGGCGCAAACCCCTGACCAATGGAAGCTTGTTGCTCGGGCAGATGTTCACTTCTGCCCGGCAGCATCTGTACCATATTACTTCCACCTAAAATCGGTCTCTACATGTATTAGGGCTCGAACCCACTTGCGATATGTTTTCTAGCGATGCAAGACTAAGTGAAAATGCATGATTACGAAACCATTTTTTCAATGGTTTCATACTCATTTGCGATGTGTTCACTCAAGGCTCGCAGTGCTAAGAAACATCTGCGCTACCGATCATTGTTTTCAATGGCTTGCCCCTTTGAAAACATAGGGAGTACAATGTGCTCCCTGGCACAGTTGTGACAACTATGGCAGAGGATTCCTTCATCCCCGCAGGGACCACGGGGATGAAGGAGTCCTCTGCTACAGCTATAACAGCTGTGGCAGAGGTCCGCGACGCTGTCCCATTGCTTTCACTGCTGCCACCCCATTGAAAGCAATGAGATGAAGGCATGCCCTGGAGCAACGATTTACGGGGAAGGGCTTGTAATATGTTAGACAAAACTCATTGAAACCCACCATATTTAATGGTAATGGATGGTTAACGTATATGTATGGGGAACGTTTGACTTCTCCCAGAGAGTTGGCCATGGGGAAAGAGGGATTGGGCATGTTGAAATTCAGCACCCATCCTTTTGTTCTTCCTGGAGATATTGCCACCACCAAAGCTGTTTAGCTTTGTCATTCTCTACTGTCCCCGTGCTAAATCAGATGAATGCTTGGTTCAACCGAGCATTCATCTGTATGGGGGAGCCGGGAGAAATAACTTTTGGCTGAACAACCATTGGAAATGTATGAGCACCTACAGAACATCCCGAGGTCTCTATGACCATGTAAGGACAGTACATGTACACAGTTGATGGTCACCCAGATAAGAAGCCTAGTATTTGCTTAGAGAACCCGAACTGTTAAAACTATGCAGAAGTATAATGTAGGTGGTGCTAATTAAACTGTGTGTCTCAAATTACTGCACTAGAACAAGACCAAAATTCCATTCTCACGTAGCAGATTTTGGTGCAGATCCATTACCATGCCGATAGAGTATTTGGGTGAAGATATTCAGCTGAACATTCTCCATTTATTCTAATTCAATTTGTTTCCATGTGAGCAATACTAAAAATGCCCGGCTTACAAATTAAGAAATCGGAAGATAATTGCTGAAATATTTACTATTTCGGAGCTGGATCTGAGTTCCTGCTGCAGGCAGTCACTAATTGAAATGCAAAACAATTACTTACTGTTTAAAATGTCTAATCCACATCGAAAATCAGCCCCTGGGCTGTGAATCATGTAATGCTTGGATGCTCCATTCAGATTCCATACATATCTGACTGCCCTTTCCCCAAATGCCAGGCTGCTTTGCATTCATTGACGTCACGTGGTGCTAAAAGAATACATTCTTGTTGGACTTCTGCGCAGGATGATGACAGGCGGGAAGCGTATTCCACGTTTCCTTGTGGTCCTAGATAAGAAGTATACATTATTATATGGTCTGCTTGTTGTGGGTTTCAGTACCATAAACAAGAACAAGCAATGTTTTGAAGTTTCCTTTAGGGTGGACAACCAGTAGCATTTTTTTTTCTTGCGCTGCGAGAGCGAGTAAAAGCACTCGCCTCGTAGCCCCAAAAAAACTCGATATCGCAAAATGCTTTCAATGGCGCTGGCAGCAGCAGCACCAGCCCATTGAAAGCATAGGCAGTATATAGCGGACTTCTGCCACAGCTGTGACAGCTGTGGCAGGAGTTTTCTTCATCCCTGCGGGGACCCCGGGGATGAAGGAATCCTCTGTCACAGCTGTGGCTGAAGTCCAGAATGCTATCCCATTGCTTTCAATGGGGTCGGTGCTGCTGCTGCCGGCCCTATTGAAAGCAATGGGTTGTAGTCAACCCTGCAGCATGATTTTCGGGGAAGGGCTTAAAAAAAAGCCCTTTCCCGAAAATCATCCCTAGCTGGTGAAAAAAAAAATTATATGAGCGCTCAGCCAATCAGCACAGCTCTTTCAGGAGGCAAAGATTTTTAAATCCCCGCCTGCTGAAAGAGCTTGACAGCAGTGTCACATCTGAGCGACGGAGAGGTGACTATATAATTTTATTTATTTATTACCAGCTAAGGATGATTTTCAGGGAAGGGCTTATATTTCAAGCCCCTCCCCGAAAATCATATTGCGGGGGTTGCCTACACACCCACTGCTTTCAATGGGGCCGGCAGTTGCAGTTTGTTGCAATGGCCCTCTAGTAGCTGGCTGATCTATAAAATGACTCCACATCTCTAGGCATGTTGAAACAAACGTATCAATTTTGTGCGCCATTTGAGAAACTTGTCAACTTTTAAACTGGGGAAGAAGAAAAAAAGCTGTCAGAAAGCTGGCATAAAAATGTTCCCCCTATAGTGTTAAAAGTGTAACGGAACTATCGATAAACGTCTGACATGTCATAGGGATATCGGTTTGACCTTTCACTAAAATGAAGGGGCAGAATCGCTCATCTAAGCATGGTGCCTGATCAGCTCTCTTTGGCTCTTCCTGGAGTGATATATGGGCTGATAGAGTCCGATGGCAGCTGAAGGGGGTACAGTGCTTGACTGAGTGCCTCTGCCCCTATGTTTTAGTGATCAGTGGAAGTACCCGGTCATCACCAATTAAAGCTCTTGACATGTCACTATGACATGTAGTAAACTCTACCCATTATGAAGCACAAACGTGCTGTAGCTCTGCTACATCTGTAAGTTATGGCATATTGATTAATGAGCCCCGGCATGTCTGCTTCCATTGTGATTAAGTAATCCATGGATACACAACAGGTTATTTGTCAATGGAAGCTGCATATTTTCCCAGCAATACTGCTAAATATTCTATTTTTTTGCTCCATTATAATGTATGAGTAGTACCGTGTACATCCAGCTTGGTCCTGCAGTGTTTAGTCTTTCATCCTGCAGAGAACACATTGGCAATTGGCACGACTCATTGTGATGTCGCAGACTCCACTCTGCTGCATCTGTATGTTGAGCGTGCTACTTTATCTCAGACAGCCATACATTGTATCTGTCTCCTTTCTTCTTGGCACTTCCTGCTCGATGTTGAACGTCTAGTATGTAAAAATAGAAGGAAGGGGCAAAGTCGTCAGGAAATAATAAAGTATTTTTCATAATAGCATAACAAGAGTAAGTTCATCGTTGGATAAAATATGAGTAGTGTTTAGCGTACTTTAAGGCCTAATGCACACGGCTGGAAATCCGCGGCGTTTCACTGCAGCTATTAGGTTCTATTGAACCCAATAGGTCAATGTACATGCTGTGGAATTCCGCACCATGGAATTACCCGCAGTATGTTCTATTTGCTGCCGGTTCACGCGCAGACGGCTTCCATTGTAGTCAATGGAAGCTGCCCGTCACGCTATACTTCCGCTGTAGCATAGCGGGTCATGTGACACCGCTGGTGCGTCATATGACAACGCCGGCGCGTCATGTGCTGTACTGCGCATGCACGGCGGAGCGCTATGTGGGACTTCGGGCAGCGGATCCGGAAGTAAGTATGGGGTCTTTGTGGGGGCGCCGTGATGGACTCCGCTGCGGTATTACGCTTGCGGTGCCCATCATGGCCGTGTGCATAAGACCTTAAAGGGTTTGGTTCAGTTCGGTGGCTTCACTGAAATTGTGTTCTGTCCAAATCGAACCAAACTTCACCAATACCATTAAAACTGGTGTATAAGGTTTAGAGCCATAAAGGTTGTCCCCCTCTGCTGCACCGGGGTCCAGGGTTCAAATCTGAGAAAGGAAAACATCTGCATGGATGATTGTGTGGGTTTCTACAGATAATCATACAAACTCCATACAGATTTTGGTCAGATTTGAAGATAGGACCACAGTACTGCAAGACAACTGTGCTAACCATGTAGCCACCCTGTTTCTTATTCTTCCAGAAGAGGATCCTCCCCCTTCTCCTCCTCCTCCAGAGAAAGAAGGTAGAAGAAGCATGTTAGCTCTATATCCTTGCAGCACTGGGGTCCCACTGACCATCTGTGCTTCTTCTTTCTGCTCCAGAAGATATTTTCTCCTGCTCCTGAGGAAGAATGAGCAGTGTGGCTCAGTGGTTAGCAGTGTTATCTTCCACCACTGGGTCCTAGGTTCAAATATGACCAAGGATCATATCTGAATAGAGTTTGTAGAAGCCCACATAAACATCCAGCATGGACCCCAAGTACTATAAGACATCAGTGCTATCCTCTGAGCCACATTTTAGTGGGTTTAGCCGAGACGAACCACCCAAGGCTTGACTGAACTTTTAGAATGTCCGTCTGTTTCAGTTCACTCATCCCTACTTATTGAGAATGTATTCAGGAATTGTTTTAAGTAATAATTCCCCAATTTTACAGCGGCAGCAGCGTTCATGTCGTAAAACAGAAAGCTTGGAGCAAGTCAAGTTCTCTACGGCTCTCCTATGGTAGTCGGTGTGCAACTTTGTAGCCTTCTTATGGATTTTCTCGGAGAACATCTAAGGCTATTTAAGATTTCCCAACTATCCTGAGCATATTTATGCGGCGGAGAGAACACAGCAGCTGTATATGAGCATATGCATGTGAGTAGTTGAAGAGCGGAGCGTGGCGGCACACAACAGCCCTGCAAACCTGTTTCAATTTACTAAATTGCTACAGTTATCATATTTTTTTATTTTTTCTCCATTTAGCTGAGTGCTCCAGTGGTAGAAAAACCCGGAGGGAATATGCATTGTACAGGCGTTAGAGGATGGAGATATCCTCAGCTGATATAACAATTGGCCTCTTTTTGAAGTGTCAGAGCAATTGTATAATTAGCATTCATCAGACACATACGTTCTTATGGATACTGTCTGTTTGATGTTCTATATTTGGAACATACGCTGCCGGAAAACAGGGATAACTGGTCTTTCATGTCTGCTCAGGATTAGTTAAACTACTTACTAATGCTGTTTTAGGATTTGCCTACACAGACTTGATATCTTTCTTATGTCGTGGATACACATTTTAAGGATGTTCTCAACACCTTCATTCGTGACCCCATTATCCCCATAGCCTCCTGGCTTGGCCTCCAGACCTTTTCTCTTTCATCTGAATGGTTAAGTCCGCACTTCCATCAAATTTGCAATGGATTTTGCTGCTAATTTTACCCCACTTATTGGAGGGGGTAAAAATTCGCAGCATAAGCCGACACATTAGTGTTCTAAAATCTGCATCACAGCCTGTTTATGCTGCAGACTATGGGCTTATTCACGCATCTGTGTGCAGCAACGGGCTGCACATAGACCGTGCACCTATTAAATTCAAACCCATTGGGCTTTTTTACTCATGCAGTTTTTTCACGGAACGGACGTCCATTAAAAAAGTCGTAGCATGTCCATTTTTTTGTCCGTATCACAGACAAAAGTAGGACATGCAATGCACTGACTGCGTGTCCGTGTGCTGTCCAAGGTCCTTGGGCCCAATTTACACAAAGAAGTGTGAATCAGCCCTACGGATGATATATCTTAGGGCTTAAACAGGCGGATGGAAAACATGACGAAACAAAACCATTGATTTCAATGGTTTCGTTTTGACTAGCGGGACTTTCCCGCGTTGAAACTAAAGGGTAGGACTTGGCCTAGCTTTTTCGCACGTAGTTTTTCTATGTAGAAGAAAACATAATACGCTCCATAGTGGTGAGAGTAATTGTGCATGTGCCCGTCTGAAGCTGCCCTTAGTATTCCATCTGCTTTACTGCTATTGGAATGTGTTATGGATTTTCTGCATACAAATCCATGGCTGAAGAATCTGCTGTGTATATGCCAAGTGTGAACCCACCCTAAGGCCATCCTTCCTCATAGTGAGGGATCTGTTTAATAAAACACAGTGATATCGTGATCGCAAGTGTTGAAGGCACCCTAAGGGCGTCTTCTCACATGGCGCAATCACTGTGGGCATTCCACAAAAAACCCCTGCAGAAACTCTGCGTGAATTCCATGGTAGCCAAATCACCACATCAGGCTGCCTTCACACGGTTGAGAAAATCGTGCCAGATTTGTGCATTGTGAGACGTACAAATCTGGTAGAAATATGAACCCCATTCTTTTGAATGGGGTCATACACATGAGTGCGGCTTTCCTGCCTGGCCCCGCTATGCAGAAAACAAATCGCGGCACGCTCTATCTTGTGCTATCTCTCGCATCGCAGCGCCCATTGTTTTCACTTGGGTCGGCGGCAGCATCGCACCTCGTGCTATATACACGTGATGCCAGATCTCCCATTGAATCGCTACATCCCCAGAATGTTGCAAGGTTGTTTTGACATAAAAATGCCTCCTTAGGGAATTCACATGATGAGAAGCGCGATATGGGGGCGGGATTCACGGCCTCAGTGGTGTAGATTTGGCTGCATTTTCACTTGCAGAACAGTTAGGGAACTGAATCTTTGCATCTTAAGAGTTGAATTCCACATGGGGGATCCACAACATAAATAGGCATCGGATTTGTGCAGTGTCTCGCGCATCCCCTTGTGTATTGCATGCACATTTGCGCACTCCTAAAGAGCAGGTCCTATCTTTTTGCGTGTGACCAAATTGCACCCAAAGAAGAGCATTTATGTGCCTTCGATAGGTTGTATTCTCTGTGTGGTGTGCATATATTTTGGGCATGCAAATACGTGTGCGAATACGTCCTTCTGAAGGAGCCCTTCGACTAGAGCTACACTGCCATATCTGTCCGCACGCCCCTGACCTTGGACATAAAGGTTGTTACATCGATGGCGGGAAGGATCAGGGTGTTCTGCTGACGGCTCCTCTTCCTTGACTATTACATATTACTTGATGATGATTACATGAGTTATTAGTACAATATTCCTTGATGAGTGCGGATAATGATACATTATTACTTACAGCGCAAATTTTGTCACCTGCCAAGTGCGTGTGTTAGTATAATCGCTCTCATTTGGTTCTTCGTGTCTGTCTATCATGTACAGATGGTCCGAGCTTTTAATCACCTCTCTCTGAGAAGATCATAGCGTGGCTGGATGTGTTATCGCCTCTGTTGTTTGTGTGGCCTTTTATGCCGCTCTGTGATGTGTTTCTGCCGCTCTCCGTCTTTCGAGAGGGTAATTTTGGAAGCTGATCGTGTTTTCATGTCCAGACAGGCAATGGCGGAAAATCAAGTTGTTAATTAGAGGCAAGAAGATATAGAGAATATACGTCGTGTACATTTATTATGCCGTTTTGGTGTTTTATGTCGCCAAAGGAATGTAAAAAGTTTTCTCGACGCCAACTAATCAGATTTGGAAAGTTAATGCAACAATTTGATTGGTTACTACGGGAACTGAGCCTCCTTTATCAAAACTATCTGAACGTAAGACCCTAAGACTCGATCGAGCATTGTCCTTAGCGAGTACCTGCCCGCTCGGAAGAAAAGGTTCGGCTGCCGGCTCGAGTGAGAGGTGAGTTGCGGCAGTGAGCAGGGGGTGCGGGGGGGAGAGAGAGATCTCCCCTCCGTTTCTCCCCGCTCTCCCCCGCCGCTTCCCGCCCACCGCCGGCAGCCGAATCTTTCCTTCTGAGCTGGCAGGTACTCGCTAAGGGCAATGCTCGATTGAGTAATTGCTCTTAGCGAGTATGCTCACTCATCTCTACCTATAATCATTTGTATATCTGCCTGAGATGTAACTGCATGACAGGTTTTGCAGCAAAGCAACAACTCCTTCTAGGGGCGCAATTTTATTTTATTTTTTTTACAAAGAATGTATTTCAGTTTCTCTCCCCCAAAATTGGAGCAGAGAGAAGAAAACCCCAAAGCAGCCATAATGCAGGCGTGGAAGAAGCCAAACGGGGCTATCTCTCTGGCTGATCTACTTATTATGAGTCATACTGCATAAAAGTAGAATTACCAATCTCTCATGTAAATCCCCTTTTAAGTACTAAGAGACGGGAAAGGAGAATTACACCCTGTTCCTCTTTTTGCTGTTTGGCAGCACGTGATCGAAATTCTATTTTTGCATTGTGTATGAAGTAAAATTGAAGAACTGACAGGAAGGTGAGGGAAGTGATTACTCTGAAATGTTTTACCCAGTCGATTGTAAGAGACAGAAAGCTCAGACAATACTGTTATTGTGCTCTAGAGTTCTATCTGACTTCTAGACTCATATACATGGCTTATCATGGCTCTGCACGACCTCCAAGCTATATGGACCCGTAATACAGAACTCGCAATAGTCTATGGGTCTACCTTACCATTCAATGCCTCCTATTTCATACATACTATATGGAATCACTCCCATCACCATAGCCTCCCATGTTTAAATATATATATGTTTTCTATATGGAATTGATATCATGGCAAGGTATATAACTTTTATAAAACTTGTGGATGGGTCATCTGTCGGACACTTAAGTGTCCAACTGTTGTCCCAAAGACTATCGCTCCTGTGCTTTCACAGTGGCGCGATAGTCGTTCTATATATGCAGCTCGCCAGAGATCTCTTCCGCCCACCCGCCTCCAATACCTGTGAACAGGCAGTTGTTCATAGATGAATGACTGCCTGTTTACACTGAGCAAGAAGTTGCTCATTATTCAATTTGTTTCAGCTCACTGAAACGAACTAGTGAATAATAAGCATTTTTTTTGCTGGGTCCTGCTTTTACATGGGATGACTACCAGTCAAAATTGCTCGTTTGAGCAATTTTTCAACTGAAAGTTGAGCTGTGTAAAAAAAGTACCCTTTTTTGATTTCCTTGAGTCCCTCTCTCAGCACCAACAGCCAACAATTGGCAGAAGCCGCGGTCAGCGAGACATTTTCATTGCAGGGAAAATATAGTATTACAGGACAGCACTTGGGTCCACCCAGATGGGAGCTGCTCTACACTTCATTAAGAGGGTGTTCTAAGATGGGGATACCTCTCTGTCATGTTCTTATGCCCTAATAGAGCATACGAACAGGGGATGCCATCTTGGCTAATGATGATTGACAATAGATGACTGTCGAGGACCAACTGCTTGGATCCCCACTGATCAGCTGATTCCTGATGCCACTGTCAGTAGGGTCAGTGGAGGAAGCAGAAAGCACTGACCAAGCATTGACCATAGTTGGTACTGCAGGTTCAGCACCCATTGAATTCAATGGGAGCTGTGCTCAATACCAGTCCAGACTGCTGAGCTGTGGTCAATGCTTTCTAGTTCCTCCACTGACATGGGCACTGGGAATCAGCTGGTTGGTGGTGATCTGAATAGCTGGTCCCCACTGATCATCTACTGATGACCTGTCAATCATCATTAGCAAAAGTGAAATATATCCTGGAATTTGATACAGATTTCCATAAAATGTAAAGGAAAATCTCATTCACCTGCCTTATACTGTAAACGCTGTGGCCTTAGAGTTCCCCTTTACCTTATTAGCAGGAGTTTTATATTGCTTTGTGATATCTATCTTCTTGTAGTTACAGTCATAAAACCTGGCGCCTCTTATTCTGAATGAATTTGTTGTGCCACTTGTTGTATCTCTAGGGAAGTCCATGCCTCATAATGAAGAGTAATGCCTATAATTCAGATTGTGTGCAGTAGGCACCATAGTAAGCAGCAGACACTAAGAACAAGCATAAACAGATATTGGAAATCTCATTAAGTGATATGTACCGTATGTTTCCTCTCGGGGAAAATGAAGACCAATAAAAGGGACCTGCTGATGTTTCTACAATAACATTAAGGGAAGTCTGTCATCTATTTTTTGTGCTATAAACCCAATATACTGTACAATGTTCGAAGTTAAGTGGAATCCATAGATATCTATATCTCTATTCTGCGTAACCCAGATATTAACCTTTATGTCTTTCCCACGCCATATGTAAATTAGGTTTTCAGTCCAGGCTCCTCAGTGTCTGAAAAATCACACCTTTCCATCCTTAATGACATCTCCAGCTCCGCCAGCTGGAGACGTCATGCGTTCCATCATCACCATGGTGGGCCGCACCAACAACGGCACATCAGTCTTGGCCAAGCTCATATGCCATCGTTAGTGTGGTATAGGCATGTTCCATTTTTGGGCTTTCCACTGGGATGCCTCACCCATTGTTTTTCATGGAGCCTTAAAAGCCATTGCTTGGCACTCACATGCCATGCGAGTGCGATGTTATGTTTCCCATTGAAGTTATTGGGAAG
The DNA here is from genome assembly GCF_035609145.1 of Eleutherodactylus coqui. Lineage (NCBI taxonomy): Eukaryota > Metazoa > Chordata > Amphibia > Anura > Eleutherodactylidae > Eleutherodactylus > Eleutherodactylus coqui. The sequence goes on from NC_089844.1 coordinate 113,954,736, forward strand.
CACTTGTGATGCTATCACACGCGTGAAACATGCATGTGAGGATCGCAATTTCACAGATGCGATGCAATTTTTAATCAAAAACGCCTCACATTGCCGTGTAAAGCGCACATTGGCAAGTACAATATTGCGCCAAGTTTCTTGGCCTGATATCGTGCTCGCCCCCAAGGATAAGGGGGTCACGCTCGCCCTAATACTGTTGTGCCTATTTTTTTCTGCAGTGTCCTAAATATATGTAACAAATGTAGCATATAGTGTGATATAGAACTATGTGAAGCTTGTTTCAAAAGATACAGGGTGCATCGAGAGATGGGTAGAGGGTGCAGCCATGCTCAAGCGCAATTTTAGCTGGGCTCACATGACCATATGCCTATTGCACATTACCATGCATAATACGCAAAATCTTAGGCTTTAATTATGCAGCTCACACCAGCCACATGAAATACGCGCACGAGAAAAATTGCGTCATGCACTATCTTGGCGCCTATTACACACACATACACGTCAAGATAGTGTATACGGATTGTCAGCACTCAGCAAATACACATGCCATTGTGTACTTGCTGCATGCTCATGCGCAAGAGATACGCTGGCGGCACACCGGCAAACACGTTTGTGTGAGCCCGGACTAACTTGACGTGTATTTTCGAAATTAGTAACTACAATCAAGTTCCACTAATCCAGATAATTCGGCACTTGATTCCATCATAGAATTGGGATATAATCTGGTATTGCCTAAATTATAAGACCGGAAGCAAAATACTGATTAGAGATAACCAATGAGGAAATTCTTGGTATTAGTGTATCTTGACGCCACCGGAAGCTAGGGATTTGACAGGAGTAACGCCCCTGTCACACCCCTAGCTCCCAATAGGGTCAACATATTAAGGTTCTAGCAGCACAGTGTCGATTGATTTCTGCATGCAGGACACGCACAAATAAATCCACACTGTGCCGCTGCCTGTGTGTGCTGCGGCCCGGGCGTTATTTGAGGAATGCTTACGGCCCGGGCGGCGCCTCAAGGCTCCCTGCTGTCCATCCCCTGCCTCCTCCGTACGGGACGCCAGCTGCGTGCTCACTGCCGGGAGCTGACTGACTGCTGTGTCTTGCGCCGGACGGCTCTGTGATGGCTTACAGGTGCTCCCCCGGTCGCAGCTCAGAATACGGCGACTGCCTCTCTGGTGGGTGACAGCTGCCGCCTGTGTGACCCCGGACAGCCGCTCCACCGAAAAAACATCAGAAAATGGCGACCGCCTCTGTGATAGGTGAAGGCAGCCGCATCAATGATCTGTTACGGCCGCTCCCCCGCTGACAGGTGAGAAGCTAAGTGCTATCCCTTCAATGGGCCAGCCGGGGAACGCACTTGCGCCAGGGACTGTGCGGAAGGTGCCGCGGCACCCCCTCTATGCCTTCTGTAAATAATTTTAGTGCCCTTGCAGGACCTGAGGAATAACAAGCGCTGCAGCCAATCACGTTGAGGGGGCGTCACACCCCCCACCCCCGTCAATCTTGACTCCACCAGGAATTCCTGGTGGCGTCAAGATACACTAATACCGAAATTCTTCTCATGAAGAAGAAACTGTTGTAGTTGAGACCTTATGTCAACATTTTTTGGGGGGTTTTCCCTTAAAGGGGTGTCAGAAGAATGACTTTTATCACCTATCTATAAAGACCACCCCGACCAGAGTTTATCCTCTATCCTATGGATGGGTAATAATAAAAGTCAATTTTGGGAATACCCCCTTTACGATTCTTTCCTCCCCCTAGGCTAGTTTCATATACTTTTTGGGGCTGCAGATATACATTTTACTGCAGATGGAGAGATAAAATAAGTATTTTGCTCACTGCGCTGAGATTTTATCAATTTCTATTTCCGCTGACTGTAAATTGAGAGTTTTAAAGTGATAACGACGTACTTCTTTTAATATCCTCGCATTCTGTCATTTCCTTCAGGTGTTGATACACTGATAATTAAACACCACCGTATCTGAGAAGATGAATAAATACTGTTTGTTGCCAGTAGATTATTTTCCGCATTTTTTTTAGGCATAAAGTATCCACAAGTGGCCCTGAGCTGCCAAAAGACATCAGCGGTGCTCAACAGTGACATCTTGAGAAAATCTTCAATTATAAGAAATGTTGCAATCATTTTTCTGGGCCTTTGTCAAGTAAATTGCTTCTACGCTTTCTGTGCCGTTTATTTATTGGGCTGTTTAGAATTTTTCATATTTATATCTGTCCTGAACCTGAAGCCACAGAAAATGGCTTATATTTATTTTAAGCCCTTCTGAGCTTTAGGACGAAGCTGAAAACTTGTCTAGGACGTCATTTTTGGGTATCGGGGAAGAAATATTTTGTAGAACTAGCAATGTTAAAAGCAACCTGTCAGTAGATTTGGGGGCACAAAACCACCAGCATGTCATTCTGCATCTGGGGTTTAGCTTTCCTAAAATACCTCTGTGACAATCGGCTATTTTGGCATTAGCTAGGAAAAGAAGTTAGAACTTACCGGAGAGCAGCATTGGGCACATGAAGCTGAATATGGTGTATCTTGCTTAACGGGGCATGCTGCGTACTATCCTTGGCTGCATATGCACAATACACATGGAATCGATGTCGCTGCATCTCTAATAAGTTTGGGACTTATCCGCGGTGGCATTGGGTGCATGCACATTGTATAAGAAGCCAAGAACAGTGTATTAATGTGCAGTGAAGCCAAGTGGCCCCAGCTTCATATGTGCATGCGCACCATGCAACTCTCCAGTGAGTTTCACCTCCTGTTTTCAGCTAGTGTCAAGGTTAGTTGTCACAAAGGCATCATTAGAAAGCTAAACCCCAGATGCATAATAGCATGCCCCTGGTCTGGTGGCCCTAAAGCTCCTCACAGGTTCATTTTCACAAGAGGAACTTCCTCTTTGGTTATGGTGATATGACAGCTCAGAAGCTCAAGGTGGGAGCTGCTTCCCCTATTCAGATAATTGTTAATTAAACTTTTGTTGAAACAACACAAATATGCTGCCTCCGTTTTTTTTCTTTTAACACACACTTCGGTGTACAGAAAACACAGCACAACACATATAAACAAAATAGACCCTACAAAACAGAACATTATACCACCCTTAATCCACTCCCCTAACACTCCCCACCCACCCCACCCGAAAAGTCTTTCTTGTACTTGTAAATCCAAACAGGATGGAAGACACTTAGAAAAGAGTAAACATAAAAAAATAAAAAAAATCAACCTTCAAAACTCATTGCATATATTGGTCATAATGGTAGTTCCACCCTACTCTGGAGGACTTCCCAATCTTGATTGGATTGATGCCACCCATGTCGTTCAACAGGACAGTGGAAGTGGTGTACTGCACCCCAGAAGCCAAGTTTAAAGCATGGATTAACACTTTAGAGACGTCTTATCAATGCCCTTGTGTAATCCATCCCATCAGTGACCAGTTATAGATAAACCTATAACTATAATCTATAGATAAACCTTGAAGCAGTCCTAGAAAATCTCAGTCTTCTGGAACTTGGCATTTCCACTTATGAAAACTGATTGTGACCGTTTATATTTCAGTAATGGTGTACTCACATGTTGCATTGAAGCTACAGAGTTTAGCAAAACTTTTGATGGAGTATAATAAGTAAATGCCATCAATATGTGCGCAGGTTTGACTCTAGGACCCCGACACATCATGAGAATGAAGGAGCTGGGTGGGGTACATAGGGTAGAGCCACACGCTTTATCATCTTTTTCAAAGTTCCCACTGTCTCAATGCCTTGTGCCTGATATTGAGACATCTCTGGTACCAGATAATGCAGGAATTAAGGTAATGCATGTCTATTTAATGCCAAAAAGGCCAAGCACAGCAACCATTTGTCCTTGTTGTCACTTAGAGAGATCCACACCAATTGATCCAAAATATCTACTGAAAATGATTATGAGGAGTCCAAAAAAAATGGAGGGAGCCTGATGACAGAACGCCTACTTATAGATCGGGATATCAAAGCTGTCCAAATGCAAAATTGTTTAGTCAGTCCACCAGAAATATGCCTAATCAGAAGATGTTGCTGGAATCAGGAGAGTGTATGGATATCCTGGTGGACGCCGGGCTATGATGTATCTAACAGAACAATGCGTTTTCAGAACCAACAGTGGCTCTTCTCTGCTGGCTTATGGATAGATTGGTTGGTTGGGAGATTGGCATTTCAGCCAGCCAATCACTTTATATTGTGTATATTTATCCCGGCTCCTCCTCACAGAGGGCGACGGTTATACTCTCAGTCTGAAGGTGTTTCTGGTATTGTTGGTGGCTTCTGAGCTTGACCTGCATCTCAGTTAAGATAAGTCTGCTGGTGATAGGGTATTTCTACATCTTCTCCCTGTACTTTAGTGGTTTTATATACATTGAGTTTCATCTAACATTTACCACTATTCCCTGTCACCATCTAGGGAAGTCGGGGTCGCCCCAAGTTTCTGATGTAGGGTTGCCCTGATCAGGATGAATGCTCTGCTTATAAGTAGGATCTCCTCATATCAGAAGGGTTAAGACTCATTCACACAGGTGTATGCATACAACACTGTGAGTATCTTGCAGCATTGTACTCATTGCAACCCATTTGCTCTGCTGGCAGAGAGCCCTCAGAGATTGCGTGCGGGCTGCGATTGGCACTGCGCATGCCCGGGATTCTGACCTCACAGGCATGCGCAGTGTGACTTTTTTTTTCCTCCAAATTCTCTGCTCTATCCAGTCACAGGAATTGTGAGGGGAGTGTTTCAATACATAGCCCTTCAAAGGCTGCATATGAAACGCATGCTGCGATTTATTTCTCCTGCGTTTTATACACAGTGTCTACTCGCAGTTCAAATGTAGGTTTGAATGGAAGAATGAAAGTCTATTGACTTTCATTACCCCCATTCACCGTGTGTTATGCACAGGAAATAGGCGTGCGTAATCTGCGTTGACAATACGCCCGTGTGAATGAGCCCTTAGGGTCAGATTCCCCATTTTTCCCATTTTATGTTTTCTTTTTACATTTTTGTATTACCAGTGTTTATACTGAGTGTGTATATATTTGACCTTTAAGATATTACCAATACGTTCTGGTAAACATGATAATTTTATATATATCGTGATGCTGGAAAAAGCATTGTACTGTTGGATGTACCTGTACCAATAGGGACAAATGCCCCCAATAAATGTCCTTCATTCCAAGATGCTAGCCAAGGAACAAGAAGGATTGTATTTCATCCACTTTGGATTCTAAGTCCAAGATTTTCTTCATGTTTTGTAGAGCGGTAGGCGCTAGTGTGTCATGTGACTTTCCAGCAAAGTGGATGGGTGGGGGCATATTTTGCTGATCGCCTGATGATTGGCATTCTGGAGGAAATTTAGGAGACACAATTAGACCTTCTATTTTAGTGTTAGGGCACTCTACGGATATGCATCATATCCACAGTAATGCAAGAAGCTTCTGACCTGTTTTTACATATATTCTTCCATTTACATTTACGCTTTCCACCCTTTTATACTGCTCTTACAACCTGATCTGCATCTTGCTGTCTTCATCATTAAATCACCATGTTGATCTCATTGCAGCAGCAGCTTGATTCACTCATAAAACTGCGTGTGCCAAAACACAAGGAAGGAAGGACATTCATGCAATAGAAGCAGGCAGGAAAGAATATTCATTGGAGATGCCGGCAGTGTAGACCCTGTGAGGGATACATTTTTGTACTATTACTGATATGCTTGATGTATGCATAGTGACATTTGTGTACAATTTTCATTTACCTGACGCAGCCTTTCAATGCACTGTCTTCTCCCATTTCACAAGCCAGTGAAGCGGAGATGCCATTCTACCAGTCAGTGTCTTCTTTGTATTTACATATTACATTCTGCTTTTGACCATATCTTATTGGCGTTCCTCCTTTATTAAAGGATTAGACATACAGGCAACCCTGTGGTCGCTATGGATGGGGCCCCAGCCAATGGCGATGTTTAAGGTTTCTGAGTCCTAATGCCATATGCAACTAATATATGAAGAGGTACATGGTCCTTAATATATTATGCATATCTTGGCTCCTTCATGCGTCGACCCTGGCTACATCCAATGGGCAGTGATCAGCTTCCGTGACTGCTACAATGCCCTCTGAATGGCCAAAAGATTATACCTATCAACAATACCTTCTATACAAGTTTTTGGATTAAGACTAATATTGACAAAATATATATTTTTTAATTATATCTAGTACCCCATTCCAAAATTCAGGCAATTTTACACAATTCCAGACCACATGCATTAAATCTGCACCATCCATACTACACCTCAGACAGTCTTGAGTTTAATACCCATATGGAATAACTAATTGCAGCTTGGTGGCTCAGTGGTTAGCACTATTGCCTCACAGTGCTGAGGTCCTGGGTTCAATCCCACCAAGGGCAACACCTGCATGGAGTTTGTGTGGGTTTCATCTGGGTATAAAGGTTATCGAAAAACATATTAATAGGTAAACGTAGACTGTGAACCCCAATGTGAATATGTATGCGCTATAAAAATGTGTAAAATGAATAAAAGCACCTATAAAAGGATCTTTAGACACAATACTTCTGCTGACAATAAACCAACCCATGGACTTTTGGAACCCCCAATGACCAGGCAAGGCTTGGTGCACACTAGAACTTTCGGTTTCCATTGTTCTACTTCATCCTAGGAGTCAAACAAAGGAAAATCTGGATCTGGCATATTCTGCACTCAAACGGTGCTGAACAGACCCCATTGACCATAATGGGGTCTGCCCGTCTTTTGGTATCTCGCCCATGAAATAGCAAAGCTTGCTACACTATTTCAGCCAGGTTTTCATGCTGGATCTGCGTAGGATGCTCTGAACTGAGCTTCCAGTGCAGATGTGAACCTAGCCTACCTGCTGGCAGCTACATCCAGTTCTCCCATGTTCTCAAGAGAGAGCGGCTCTTTGTAGAGACTCTCCACTCCGGCTAATAGTGAGCGAGCCAAGCGGAAGACCTCATCCTTTGATGTTCATGGAAGCTAAAAGGGTGAAGATGACTTATGAGATTATACATGTTATATTATTGAGACTTTCAGCAGCTGCACCCTTTTAAGACTGCCAAGGCTGTTCGTCTTGAGGGTGGGAGAATATGTTGATAGATATATTGCACATTATGAGAGCCGTATTTGCTGTTTTCTGCTGTACACAGAATGGTACAGTTACTATGGAAAACAAATGGAATACAGTGATTTAAAAAAATTGCGTTGTGGGTAATTGGATTGATATTAATTGAAAGCATGGGAGCAGATGTAAAGCATTGTGCCCCTCCACTTATGGATCTGAGCGGCAGTCCAGATACAGTATATATGATGCCGGCGTGAAACGCCCATTGTGTAATTATGGCAATTAAAGCATTCTTATGTTTTGCATTTGCATCAGCAATGTCACATCATACGAGTGAAGAATTTGGAGGTGCTTTGGTTGAGTGTCAAGGCACCCCCCCATCATCTTTTCAAAGAACAATAACAAATATTGACTCATTCGCAGCGCCCAGAACAACATTGTCAGAAGTGAATTGTTGCAGTTCTCCGCTATTAAATGGAATGACAGAAAGCAGTCACCTTTCTTGTGTTTCACATCCTATTAGTATTCCGTCCACATGTGCTCCGCTTGGAAAAAAGCATCTTAATGGGCTATGAACAAGACCAACTAGCGGCTTTTGTTGGACGAGAAGCCAGATCCATCGCTACTGCTCGTGACTTATAGCAGCGACTGTCTAATACAAAGCTAGATCAGGGTCAGGAAACAGCTTAGCATGGCATCAATCAGCTGGCGCGACATGGAGAGGCAGCTGAGACAGTATAGGTTCTCACATCATACAGCTGCAGAAGGATGGGATTAAACACAGCCCCGAGTGCTTGGATTGAAGCAAAGATAACCAAGCTTGCTTGAAAAGAAATGGTGAATTAGATGTTGTACGGTTAGATAATGTATAAAAAGCTTACAGAAACAATCCTCTTTATACTGCGCCTTTAAAAAAATACTCACTGATCCTCTTACGGGGAAGGAAAACCCAACAGTAATGTATATTAAATTAATTGTGACACTACGAGTTAGTAAGGTTATCTAGGAATCACTTCTTAAAGACACAGACCTCTTATAGATGTCTTCAGAAGTGTAGATAGAGGGGGGTCTGCTAGTAGGACACATGCCCTGCTGCTGGGTGCCAGGCGCAGGCCAACGAGCTTGTAGTCCTAGCCAGGAATAGGGTAAGGGCAGCCAACTGAATATTTGCCGCAGTTGAAAGACTCTGGATGCCCTAACCCAGTAAACTAGTAGGCGTTGAATCTTTAACTCTTAATGCCCAGTTGGAGTCTAGTAACAGAGTTGCAGAAGTGGTCACATGATTTCCGTCAAAATGTAAGTCAAGATAATGGCAACATATACAGCTGTTAGGTCTTTGATCATCCAAAATGGCCAACATTTTCCATTTCAGATATCCTTTGGTTATTAAAAAAACATGGGCGATCATTTGTGATGGTTGATGGATGATGGCCCAAAATTTGATCCCTCAGGTTGCAAAAATTTGAGCCATGATCAGCTGAATATAGAAATGTATGGATAAATGATTTGCCACTTTGTACAAGCCCAATGTGTTTTTTGTATCCTTTTTTCTTAAAGTTTGGCCCTTTTTTGGCCATTTTGTCTGGTACGTTGCTGGTTGGATCGTATGTATGAATGATCCCAAGGACGATTGATCGGCAGTATGCAGTTAACTGTCTGCGCAGATAGTTAAAGGCATTTTTGGGAACTTACTATTGATGACCTATCCCCTGAATAGGTCATCAATACTGGTGGTTGATCTGGGGGTGCGCTAGATCTGCTATCACTGCAGCTGAGACAGACGTCTGCATTGGAGTCAGAGATGGAAGTATAATAGCAGTCATCGCTCACATAGATTTCAGTTGGAGAGAAGCCTTCCATTACACTTCCGGCTCCTTATTTTGGTAGAAGATGGAATTGTAAAAGAAAGCATCGCTCCCATTGAAATCAATGGGATAAAAGCCTGCTATGATATTTCAGGCCTAACCCCAATGCAGATGTATAACTTGGTTGCACTGACAGCAGGCCAGAGGATCAGCCAATCGGCAGAGATCCTGAGTAGCAAATCTTTGCTGAGCGAGTATTGATGACCTTTCCTGAGACTTGAGCAGTAATTGCAAATTGCTCAAAAACCCTTTAGGTAGAAGATTGTTTAACATTAAACAGTGCTGTCTTGTGGCCCTCCCGGATAAGGGAGGGGGTAGTATCCCTTAGTGTACTGTAGGACATCTATCTAGTATATTACAGTAATACCTCTGTCTATCTTCAACCCAATGGTGCAACAATGGGGGCTCAGTTCTACAAGGGGTGGACAAAAATATGGAAACACCGTACGAAATGCCTGTCTTAAACTCAGTCTCTAGATGTCTTATTGAAATATGATTTATAATCCGATGTAACTTAAGTAGAGGTAATATGACACAGATGCTGCCAGGCAGATGTTCACTTCTTCATGGTCTTTGAGTATAACCTTGTCGTAGACATAAGAACCTGAAACTCTTCCCCAAATTAGGGTTTGTTAAAAGGAAAAAAAATAGAGGGTGTCTTGCTTTGTAGTTGAAAGTTGAGTTTTTTGAGCCACCCTAATGGACACGTGTTTTTTTTTTGGTCTTTACATACTATGTAATAAAATGAAAATGTTTGCATTAGAGATGAGTGAGCCTACTCGGCCACGCCCCTTTTTCACCCGAGCTCCGCGATTTTCGAGTACTTCCGTACTTGGGCGAAAAAATTCGGGGGGCGCCGTGGGTGAGTGGGGGGTTGCAGCTGGGAGTGAGGGGAGAGGGAGAGAGAGAGGGCTCCCCCCTGTTCCCCGCTGCTACCCCCCGCTCCGCCACGCCTCCCCCCGCCCCCAGGCTCCCCCTGAATCTTTTCACCCTAGTACGGAAGTACTTGAAAATCGCAGTACTCGATCGAGTAATTACTCAAAACGAGTAGGTTTGCTCATCTCTAGTTTGCATACTTAGCTGTTTAAATCCATCCTTGAAGACACTGGCCGTTTTTTACCCTGTTACTTCTCAGCCGTCATGTCTGGATTAAGCATGAAATTGCTGTACGTGCCGCCAAGACACCTCAAGTGTTGAATTCTAATAAACCCACTACCTGCTTCTAAATCAGCGCAGGCCGTCACAGATGTCGGCTGTCAGTTCATTCATTGCAGTGTTGAACATATGTCAGTGCACTTGGATTTACTGTGGTGTGGATGCATTTTATTGTTGTACAGCAGCTGCCTTATTCTTCTGCATCCAGGAATATTAGAGAAATTCGTCACTTTTTCCAAGAACGCTCAACCTTTTCTTTCTTAGATTGGAAGCTCTGCCGTTGAAGACTCCTTGGCTGCACATTTTATATATTTTGTTCTTTAAGTAGATTTCTAAAAACTGGTATGAAATGCGGCCAATGGGATTTTTTATCGATTTGAATTTACAACCAGCATGAAGCACAGCAGAGCGGAAAAGCCTCTTAGGTAATGGAGATTTATTAGTATGATGTGTTAATTGGTCATTAAAGCAGATCTCTACCTGGGCCTCTATCTTTTTACTATATTGTGGATGCCATAAAATTTCCGATGAGATGGGATGCTGTGCAATACAAGGAGACCAGAGAACGCCATGGCGGGAATTTGTTGTATCATCATTAGAAGAATTGTCGATGCCCTTTTTCTGGTGTGCTTTGTTTGCCTTCTCCAGCCCAAAATGTTACAAATTTGTCATATGATGTTGATACATTTTAACATCTTTAAATTTGAGATGTTCCTATACTTTTCATGACACTCATCTACTGGAGTGAGATTGCTTAAATATGTTAAGACTTCTTAGAATATCGAGATTATTAAATCTTTTTTAAAAACTTCCTTTTCTACCTACAAAGTGTTTAGTGAAGTGTAAGATCTCTACTTTTGGGCAAAAATAAATAGCATATTTTTTAAGGCCCCCTGTCCACGGGCGTTGCGAAGTCCCGCGGAGATTCTCAGCCGTGGGAGCCACCACCAGGGAGAAGGAGTCGGCAGATGGTACGCAGCATGCTGCGAATTGCCGACCGCGAGCTTAGAATCGCAATGATTCTCCGCTCGTGGACATGGGGCCGGCGCTTTTCATAGCAACGCTATAGTAAATCGCCGGCAAAATCACGCCCGTGGACAGGGGGCCTAAATTGATTTGCATCAAAAGGAAGGCACTATTTATGCTGGAATTCAAACAAAAAGCGTGTCTAAATGTGTCTAGCAATCTGTGCATAGGAGGCCGTCGTGTACTCTTCTACATCAGTTCATGTGTGTGAGTGTATGGGGGGCATTTCTCTTCATATTATTTGGCATGAGAAGTGTTTACTCTATAGTGTTGACTCTAACCATTGTCTATAAAGTCAACACTGGCTCTATAGACACTAAGGCCGGGTTCACACAAGTACTTGCATATTTGCGCACGCATGAGTGCCACGTTTCTGTGGAATGAACATTCCTTTTTTGCGTCCTCCATTTATGTGCATTTGAGAGCGCCAAAAAACACATATGCTATTGAAAAGGGTAATTAGTAGAGATGAGCGAGCATACTCGCTAAGGGCAATTGCTCGAGCGAGCATTGCCCTTAGCGAGTACCTGCCCGCTCGGAAGAAAAGGTTCGGCTGCCGGCGGCAGGGAGCAGCAGGGGAGAGCAGGGAGGAACGGAGGGGAGATCTCTCTCTCCCTCTCTCCCCCCCTGCTCCCCCCTGCTTATGGCCGCAACTCACCTGTCACCTGCGCCAGCAGCCGAACCTTTTCTTCCGAGCGGGGAGACACTCGCTAAGGACAATGCTCGATCGAGTAATTGTCCTTAGCGAGTATGCTCGCTCATCTCTAGTAATTAGTCTAATGGGTTCAAGTTGTGTTCTTTTTCCTGCACAATTATGCAGTGTTTCACGCATCTCTAAGCGTACTGCACATGAATTTGTGCATGCCCATTAACTTCTATGGGGATATTTGATGCGCAGGAAAATAGAGCATGAGGCGTCATTTTTTTGCACAACCGAAATGCGCAGGAAAAATATGCACATGAACAAGCCTATTGAAATCAATGGGCTCTATGAACTGCGTATTGCAAATACACCCATGTGAAGCCGACCTAATGGGTACATTCAGCTTATGTTTCTGAAAATCCACTGCACACGTGGCAAATTCATGAAAACTGTCCAAAACAGAATGCATTTTTTCCCCATAGCAACCAATCACAGCACAGCTTTGATTTTTCAAAAGTACTTTAAGGCCCCCTTCACACATGGCGTATCTGCTGCCAGCTTCCGAATGCACAGCTAATCCACAGTGACCTAAATGGTGCGCACATCTCCTTACATGCTGTAAGGCCTCATGTCCACGGCACGCACGGATTTTTCATGCGGATTTTTGCAGCAGATGCACTGCGAGTCATCGTTAAATTGATTTTTTATTGCTAGCGGGAGATTGCAGATTGCGTTTTCTTTCTGTGCCGACGTACACCTCCCAGCCTTTTCCCCACCTTCCTAATTGAATTAAATCCTCAGTGCATCTGCAAATGTATTTGCGGATGAATTGCAGATTGTGGCATGGATTCCGTACCAAAAAAAGTGTCAAAATCCGCCATGTGAACGTACTCTTAGGATACTTCACACACAGCAGAATTTGTTACATATCCGCACTATCAAAATCTGGAGTATATTCTGCACTGCAGTTTTTTGCATGGATGTGTGTCTTAATCCGCACAGTTTGGCTCAGATATTGATGGTGATCTGCAGCAAGTTTCATGCTTTCAATTGAAGGGTTGAAATCTGCTGCGGATCCATGTTAAGTTCCATACCAATTCTGCTACTGTACGTGTGAATGAACCCTAAGAAATGAGATATGTGCTGTGATTGGCTGTTATGGGCAGCAAAGATGGCTTTTCTTTTAGACAGTTTCATAAATGTACCGCATGTGACCAGTAACCACAATTGGTAAATCGCTTGAAAAAAAAAAGTCTAAAAATATGTGATAGTCCAAAATTCTATGATAACCAAAAATAATCGTTCAAATGATCAACAATCTAGGAATAATAAAATTATCACATTCACCGAAGTTACCTACCTGTAGCCATGACTTATTGTCCCCAACATCTTAAAGTGGTTGTGTGGGTTTAGAAAAAAATTGTCTGACTTTTTTTTATCCTCAGAAACAGCACCGCTCTGTTCCCTAGGCAGTGGTTGGTATTGCAGGTCTCCATTCAACAAAATGAGCATGAGTTGCCATACCAGACACAATTTTTAGATGATTTATTTCTAATCACGGGGAACCCATTTATGGGATCAAATCCCACATATAAATGACAAGGTTTTAGCAAGTAGTTTTATCATTTCATGTGAACTGTGTGTGTTTAGTCTCAAAGAGCTTCTATAATTCCTCTTCTAATCAGCAAAATGTATGACATATAAGTAGTTTTTTTTTGTAGCCGATTTGGTTGGGAACAAGACTGTGTGCGTTCATTCACCTTAGGCATGATTAATCAGATCCAGAGTGAAGAGATATCGGATTTCTTTGTAATAACGGTAATTCATTTGATTCCTCGGAGTAGTTTGTCCACTGCCGTTGGTGATACCCCTAGAGACATGTAGACATTGTGAGCGGTCTGGTTGGGACAGTGAAATAGCAACATGTCAGTATTAAGAGGCGCATCAACGCTCAGTGACACAAATTGTCTTGTGTAAGGACAAATTTGCAACAGAATCAACGGAAAGTCTTCTGACCTTACAGCATGTTGTGGTTGGGTCTCCAGCAGATGCGAGGAAGTGCTGATAAGCAGCAGTTAAAAACGCATTAAGATCTGCTTTGGATAAAGTTTTATTTGAGTTCACAAAGTTTGTAAAGCAGCATGAAAATATAAGATGACTCACCCAAAATGAGCTAATCATGGTGCACTCACTTTAGGAAGCCTTATTGCATAATTCCTAGGGAATAAGTATAAACAGATGAGTTTTGTTAACAGAAGCATAAGGATGGTCTCATATAGGGTTTTTTTTTCTAAAAAATTGTGGCTGTTTTTCACATAGTTTTCAAACCAGAAGTAGATTCAAAAGATATGGGAAATACAAAGAGAGGACTTCTACTTTTCCTTCCTGTTGGACTTATTTCCGGCTTTGGTGCAAAAAAACTGCATGATAAATTGCAACAAAAACGGCATAGACATTTTTTTTTCTTAAAAAAACCTTAGCTCCCTTTTCTTAGCAACTTTATAGTACTGTCTCATAGCGGACAGCTCCTTGCCTATTGTAAAAAGTACGAAGTTTAGTTGATCTGACTCCCAGAACCCTTGATCAACAGGGATCTGACTCCTAGCACCCCAGGCTAAGAGCTAATTATGACAGTAGGAACTACAGCCGAACATTTTCAGGGATGTCTGGAGTTCGCCAGAGTAGATTCCGTTCAGGGTCATACTGAGAGTTCTCAAAGAGTTCTCAAATGACAACCATTTTATTTAAAGGGGTTCCTTGGCTTTCTGCATGACATAAAGGGCTGCATTTGGAATAGTGGGACTCATATAATCATATGGTCTGGGCTTCAAGGACTTCCCAATTTTTCATTTACATGTTCCCTACTCTTCCCTACCACTCTTCACACCTTCTTGTATCCCACTATGTACATTTGATGGTCTCCTAGAATAGGGTAGGATAATGTAAAAATATTCAGGGCCCTGTGTAGGGCAGTGTAGGAGGAATAAGGTTCGGTTCACACCTCTGTTCAGTAGTTCGGTTCAGGGTTTACACCATTAAATGTTGCAAAAAGTAAAGCGGCACAGAACACTAATTTTTAATTTTTTAATAAAATGCCTGACATCATGATGAGACCCATTATAGTCAATGGGTTCCATTAGGCTCCTTTGGTGTCTGTCATGTGATGGATCTGGCACACCAATATTTTCATTTTTCAGTTTTTTTATGAAGGAACACAACAATGGAAAAAATGCTGCAAATGTGATCAGAGCCTAATATAATCTTTTTGTACATTGGATGAATAGAAATCAATATGGTATCCATTACAGTACCCAAAATTGTTGTCATATGCCTTTCCAGGGAATCTGTCCTATGCATTGATCTGGCTCTATGTCGCTACATAATTAGGTAGCATTAACAGTTAGTAGAATGAGAAATCTGGGTCACTACGCCGTTGGATTTATAATGCTGGATATAAATGTTCAATAAACGTTAGTGGCTGAATCAAATCTTTACAATAAGACAATTTAAGGACCTGTATTTAGTGGGTGTATTTTTGGACTGTTGGGGAAATGCTCGTCTTTCCATGGCCCATTAGGTCGGTTGCTCTTTGTTAGACGTTAGGTCTGGGTAATATCTTACTATTAATGTTTCTAGGTTAGATGTTCTCACTTTGTGCTGTGTACAGGATAACGTGTCGGGCCCTAGGGCTTCACCTATCACTTAAACAAGTGGAAAGAATTGCAGATTGCACCTTTGGAACAGTATAGCCTGAGTCTATAAAACACCGTAGAACTGTAAAGAGTGTTCACTGATGTCTAATAATAATTTGTCATTGCTTTAAATATGTAGTATACTTTGTGCTGAGGAAAGCAGATATCTTCAAGGTAAATCTGAGGTCTCCTTCATCTGAGACAGCAAGAAAAATATCTTCCAATGATAAAAAAATGGATAAAACCAGGTTCCTGGACTAAGGGTCAATATCTGTCTACCAAGAACTGGGACTTCTTAAAGGGAACCGTCCAACAACTGTAAGTCCCATAAGCTAAGTTGTGGTGCTTAGAGTTTAGATGACATGGGGCCTCGTTTCATGCTCACCTAGTCTCCAGTTCCTGTGGTGTCCCCAATGAAGTCACATGCACACGCCAACATGACTCCTCAGAAGGCTGCGCACTCCCATAGAGATGAATGGAAGTGTGCATACACATGGCCGCACAGCCTTCTGAAAAAAGTCAGGCTTGTTGTGCGCAACAAATTTTCTGAGGGACGCCACAGGAAGTGAGGACCTGGTAAGCATGGAAAAAGGCTCCCCAACTATATATCACCTTAACTATAAGCACCATAACTCAGTTTGTGGTGCTTATAGTTGATATGTTTCCCTTTAATTAATTACTCACATTTCCATCCAACTAGTGTGTGTCAAGGTTAGAATTAGGACTGAACTGTAATTCATGCTTAATATGTCAGACATACATGTCTATGTGTCCATACTGTGATATTACGCCTTATTTTTTAACCATTCAAAGTATAAAACATTACGTAGAAACATAGTGATTTGCATGTAAGGCCATGTACATACTATATTAACCATACAGTAAAGCTTCTCACGTCTGCCCCGCATTAAAGCAGCAAGGTCTACAGCTGACCTGTCTTTGGCAAATGCTAAGTGGATGCCTGGCAAACACATGGTCAATGATTTAAGGTGTCCATACACCTTCAATAGTGGCATAAGCCACTGCTAGACAGCTCTGTTGTGACTTATCTGCAGGAAGGAGAGGAGGATTCGACTTTCAAATTCTACATACCTGATCTTTCTTTTTCCGAACATCAACTGTCTGAGAAGAGTTGGGAAGCCCCATACATATACAATAGTTATCTGCTCTAGCAGACTTGGACAGCTTTTTCCTAATGCGTATAGGAGCCTTTACTTGGTGGCTCACTGTAAAACCTGAGGGATTGTCTCATCACATTAACGTAATGAGAACCATCTAATCACCTTGGGTTTGGTTCCCGAAACAGCTTACAATCAGCTTATTTGGCCGAGGTAATATTACATGGCTGACATACAGATGAATGGCTGCTTGTGTAATACACTGGTGGCTCGATTTCACCAGAAAGCAAAAGCCGCTGCTTGTTAACTGCTCTCCACTTTGGCTCTTGGAGGGAAGTCTTAGGTGGGGAACGTCCTCAATGATGTTCATATGTCTTAGTCGCAGGTGACACCATGTCCCTCATGTCCCGTGTAGCAGATGTCGCATCCACTCTCAGTTTCCTGGTTTCCATGGGGTGCTCACGGATGTCCCATCGAACTCATAAAGGGCCAGTGCGTGCCCTCAACTTTTCCATCCCCATCCAATCTGGACAAGCCTCAGGTTATTTTTAGGCAACCTTCCCTGCTACTAGGTGCCTGATTTGTCCAGTTTGGTATGTAAAGATGTGCACTTTTTATGACTGACTTCTGGTTTGACCTGTGCTTATTCTAACCAGTTTTCCTGACTTCTCCTCTCCTGGCCTCTGTTTGTTTTTGGACCACATTATCTCTCTCTGCTACCTTACCTGACCCTTGGCCTGCAAGAATTCCATCTCTCCTGACCTTGGCTCTGTTCCATGACTACGTTTCTGCCTGGTCCTCTAGTACCACGTTACAGTTACCCTGACATGTTTGTATCAGCTTCCACAATGTTGAGAGTATTTCTAGTGTTATAGCTTGGGGGTCAATGTAGTAAAGACCAGTTCCCAATTGGTGGGGTTAAAGGTTGAATACCAGGGAACCCCAGGTACTGCCTCTGGAGTTAGCCAAATTCGTTTGTGGCACAGCGGGTCCACATCCTCTGTCTTGACACATATTTTATTTTAGGGGATATGCTCTTTTACTGTTTTTTTTTTTTTACAGTTCATTTATTTCCATTCTTTGTTGCTTTTCTATGAACTGAAGCCATGCTCCTCACTGGGTTGAACATTGTGCTTGCTATCATATATCTGTCGCCTGTATCCATAGCAGTGTAGCTTGCCCCGGCTGCCAGTGACTGGGCTGGCTTCATTTGAAATGCACAACTTGGCTGAGTAAGCATCTGTGTAACTTCACAAGAACAGTAAGCTTCCAAGAAAAATGTTAAATGTTGATCATCAGGGAAATGACACACTTAAAGCTACAATGCCAAAACTTCTTTATGTCACTGCTGTGAATAAAGTCCTTTTACAAGCTGTGAATGGGGGCAGCAGGCGGAGGGGTAACTCAGTTTTGCCAGATGGCTCCCACAGTATAAATTCTATTAATCACTGACTAACGAAAATGACCTACTACTAATAGAATTACCAGGTATACAGAACTTAGAAGGAAGTTGTAAAGGCAAAAGCAATTAATAGGGGGTTTCCATGAATATATGAATAAGGAGGTAAATTACTGCGCAGTAAGTGTGTCCTGACATTACAATTCAGTGTTAAAATGTAGTCCCCTAGCAATGATTTATGGAACCACAGAAGTAAGTAATTCAGTGTTTATTTGCATCGACTTCTCGTCCATGGACATACACAATCCTACCAAAAGTACTTGGATAACTGAGTAAAGAATCAAAAGTAGTATTTATTTCCACATGTTAATACTTAGTGGAACATGCTTTGGCCTTAATGACATCGGATACTGTACGTGGCATACTTTCTACTAACTTCTGATATACTTCAGCTGGTATTTCCCTCTATTCATCTTGCAAATGTCTGTGAGCTCCCTCAAGGAAAATGGACACTGTTTATATTTCCTGATCCGACGTCCCAGTCCATTCCAAAAATGCTCAGTAGGGTTCAGATTCAGACTCTGTGTACCAGTCCAATTTGTGACAAGGCACGTCGTCTTGTTGGAAGTATGGCTGACCATTCCCAGAGTATTGCCACATTGTCAGCAGCATATTATTGTCTTGAAAGTCAAGGTCCACCTCCTTCTTCATGGTTCTTGTCACTACAACCAACCCACCAAGACCATGCCACGTAAAACATCTTCACACCATAGTTGAACCTCTGCCGTACCTAACTGTTGGCAAAACAGTCTAAGGCAAAGGAATTCTCCAGGCATCTTCTACATCAGGTACGTTCATTGGATTTGAAGATAGAGTAGTGTGATTCCTCACTCCATAGAACATTCTTCCATTCCTCAACTGTCCAATAGACAACACTAATTGCACCATTGTAGACGGGCCAATGCATCTTGTTTGAGAGAACTTGCTAGACATTTGCAGGATGAATGGATGGAAATACCTGCTGAAGTGTATCAGATATTAGTACAAGGTATGCCACAGGTGGCCCGACTAAGTATTAACAAATGAAAAAAAATACTACTTTCAATTCTTTCTTAGGTGTCTAATTGATACATGCTCCACAACATAAGTAGGCCTGTACTTCACTGGTTGTCAGACAACTTTTCTAACAACTAAAGATTCTCACTTATGAAGACGGCATATATGTTCTTATGGGATTTTATTCTCCTGCGTGGGCATGTTTTGAAGGGTGCGTCTCAGGAAGAAAAGTTTGTACAACACGTAATATTTTGGGATAAAAGGAAATGCCCTGTGGGCTCTGACAGCAATGAGGTTTCATACCTTTTTTTGTGGTTTAATTAGATCTGTAACCTTCCTGTGTGAAAAATCACAGCCGTGTTACTTGGACTTGTGCATGCAAATATACATTCTCAAAAAAATGTCTTGGCATCTCAACACATCAAAAGCTGCATCAAAACTGGACTATGTGAACTGTTTTACTCAGGACTAAGCTACATCACACATCTGACTGTCTGACAACTGTCCATAGTGAGTGGGAATCAGTAGATCGGCAAGGATCCTGAGTGGTGGACCTCCGCCAATCATCTGTGGATGACCTATCTTGAGGACAGGTCAGTAATAGAAAAAGTCCAAAAAGTCTCGAACAACCACATTAAGTCGGTTAAGAAAACATAGGGGATAGATAGAAGGGATTTCCATTGTAAGTGACATGAACACTTGATTGAGGAACACTTCAGCTATGTGGCATAGCAATGGTCATACTGGTAAATGTCCGAGAGGCAGAGCTATACAAAAGAAAAGTTGCATGATTTGAGTCAGATGACCTCTGTACTTTGTATCACATGGAAGAAACAACCTACAAAACTTTTTCTTTCATCTGAACAATGCGAAAAAGTAGCATTCCTAGGAGTGCAGGAGCAGTCAGGGCAGCCAGGAACTGTGCAGCCAGTGTTAGCGGCTGATATACTGTATATATCCTCAGTGGCTTTGCCCAAGGCTACTAAGAAGAAACTGTGAACATAATCATTGGACGTCAGCTATGTATTGTCAGTTCCGCTGAGCGTCTTTTTTTTCCTAGGGCAGGTTTTATGGGTCAGGTGAAATGTGTTCCGTGTTAGGCTGCTCAGAAGTACGTAAAATGTGTGCAAGTTATCAACCAAATAAATTGTTTTGATTCCCGCTAATTAACTGCTTGTATAATTTCACACTAGAAGGAGGAAAGAAAAGATGACACAACTGCTGTCAGCTGACTAATTATATATGTCTCAGTGATTTTATGTGAGCGCTATAAGCTGCCTGATAGGCTTCAGTAACGTCCTGCTGATTGGAATGGGTCTGAACGTTTAGATTCGCATACCCTGTTTAGTGCTTCCTATTGCTCACTGTAATAATATTATAGGGCAACTCCAGAACAAAACACATTTTTCCATCTTTTTCCTACTCTCCTGATTGCCTGTTACACTCTGGAGGTCTCTTCTGTGTTTTGCAGCCACTTCCATGCACTGCAGCTCCCTGTCTGATGCTTATCAGGGACCATTGTGAGATTTTTTTACTTTCAGTTTCACATCAATTATTACCATTTCTGCCTGCTGGGGATCAGTTTACTTAGCATTACATTCACCTAAATAAACTATAGACCATACTGTAAGTATACAGTCAGGAGGTTGACCTGTGATCTCCTCTATTATAACTGTGTGACAGGAGCTCCGTGATCATCATTGGTAACTGTGATAGGAGTGTCTGTGTCCCTCTCTAGGCATTTTCTGTGGTAGGATTCATGTAGTATCATCATACAGACTGAGGGCTTCTTCACACGGGCGTAGGCGCAACTACACTCGCCACTACACAGTACAGTTGTGCATGAGCGAGGTAAAAAATATATTTTTTTTACCTTTCAAACTCTGCGCTATTCTGCGCACGTTTGAAAAAAATGTGGGAAGATAGGTCCAGCCCTATCTTTTCTCACCTGTTCTATTAAAGGGGTGGTCTCGCGAAACAAAGTGGGGTTATACACTTCCGTATCGCCATATTAATGCACTTTGTAATATACATCGTGCCTTAAATATGAGCCATACAGAAGTTATTCCACTTACCTGCTCCGTTGCTAGCGTCCTCGTCTCCATGGTTCCGTCTAAATTCGCTGGCAGCTTGCTTTTTTAGACGCGCTTGCGCAGTCCGGTCTTCTCCTTTCAGCACGAGCCGCTTCAGTGTGCTCCCCGCTACAGCTCTTCTGCGCATGCTGTCACTGCTCGGGAGCGCGCTGGAGCGGCCATTCTGTACCTTCATCTGTTAGAGGAAGGTGCAGAGCTGCCGAGCTGTCCGGAGAAGCCGCCCAGCTGTCCCGCCGTCCAGCTGTCCTGGTAAGTGATGGGCCGGGGGGGCTGCCGCTGCGCCGGGGGAACTAGCGCTGGGCCGGGGGGGGGGGGGCTGTCGCTGCGCCGGGGGGGGCTGTCGCTGGGCCGGGGGGGCTGCCGCTGTGATGGGGGGGGCTGTCGCTGCGCCGGGGGAACTAGCGCTGGGCCGGGGGGGGCTGTCGCTGGGCCGGGGGAACTAGCGCTGGGCCGGGGGGGGGGGGCTGCCGCTGTGATGGGGGAACTAGCGCTGGGCCGGGGGGGGGCTGCCGCTGTGATGGGGGGGGGGGGCTGCGCCGGTTACCTTCTGCCTGGCGGTGGGTGACAGGTCGGCCGTGTTCACTCCAGGGGTCCGGTCGGCGGCTGCGGGGCGTCTGGTTGCCATGGAGACACAGCTGGTAGCGTCTCGGGAGCGCGCACGTCGGGCTACAGCAAGCGATGCGAAAAGAGCTGGCGGCCATCTTGGGAAAAAGTTTTATAAGTTGCTGAAACGCTGGAACGGTAAGTAGAAACCAGCTAGGAAAGTCATTTACAGGGGGGCTTAGTAATGTATGTTTAATTAGGGGGACTGGGCAAAAAAAAAAAAATTCACTGCTTCCTCGAGACATCTCCTTTAATGAACGAGAATACGACTAGTGAAAACGAAACCATTGAAATCAATGGATTTATTTCGTCCCGCTCTGCGGCCCCGGCTCATTTGCTTATTGTTTGTCGATCATTTTATGTAAGTTTTCAGTATTTCCCAAGTCGTTATATGTAAATAGTGATTGTTCGGTATTTCACATTCCCTGGCGCAGTCGATTAAACGAGGAAATGATGAAAAATGTAAACGATTCTACACGTGTACAATGGCGGCATTTTAAAGGAAATGACTTTGTCATCATTCACTCGTTGGGACAATTTATCGCTATGTGTAAAAGGACCCTAAGAGCTCCTGCAGACGAGTGCAGGCGTATTTACGCTCGCGAGAGCGTGACGTGGTTGTGCTGTAAAGGGAGCGCTGTTACATGCTTTCACAAATGCAGCAGCTCTGTTTACTGTACTTATGTGATTGGACCGGCTGAGCAGCCTAATTAGTCCCCAGTGTTATTGATCAACACCACAAAATCGCGCACTCCTATAGAGTCCTATGGTGCCTTGGGTAAGCCATTATGCATAATAATAGAGCATGTTGTATATATTTTCTCAAATTGGCGCAAAAACGCAGAATGGGAGGTAACCCATGGAAATCAATGGGTTCTATTGTCTGCGGTTTGCGCATGTGAAAACGTGTGCAAAAACACTCATCTGCAGGAGCCCTAAGGGCCAGTGTTTTTCGTCTTCGTATAGCTGTTCTCTAGTGGGAGCAGCTAAATGGAATTTCCATGCGTTTCGGTCTTTCATTGAAAGCATTATTAAAAAAAAGGAAATGTTGCAATCCTTTTTGGTTCTGTTTTTTGAACTGGAAACAAAAGCGCGGCAGTCTGCGCTATTACTTCGGTTTAAAAAAGTACATGACGACAGAAGTTGACAAACACGATGCTTTCACGATGAAACTACTAGACGGAAACAAAAAAAACGTTGTTGTGAGCTTAGTATAATAACGTGCCCGATCATTGTATGTGTAACCCGGAATCAAAGGGGACAGTTTTGGATATGGATGGATGAAGATGTAAACATGATGTATAAATGGTTAATGTGTAGATGAAGGGACGGGCGGAATGAGTACAAATCATGTTATCTTCTTCTGTTCTTTACGACTGACTTCCTGGCATTGATACACTTCCTGTTTTGACAAAATGAGGTTTCTATAAAGAAACTGCAATATTACTCAAAGCCAAAAGAAGCTTAAAATGACCCGTTGGTTTCAGAACACAATTCCATCCCGTGACCTGATGTGGTTGGAGGGGGGTGTATTATCTGCAGCGGTTCTTCTTTTCTGTCCCTCCAATCTGCTGGTTCCAGGCCTCGTTTTTAGCCTTCCAAGATGGTTGACTAAATATCCACGGTGTATTGGTAGTGTTAGACTACCACTGCACTATACCTGCTCTCTGATTGGCCATTGCTGCTCATGTGATCAGTACTAGCCAATCGGCGAGCAGTGCACAGACTGTAATAGGTAGTTACTACTGAAAACTGGTCTCAGAACTGGTGAATCGAAGGGTGGGAGAGAAGAACAACTGCAGGTAATATACCCTCCTCGCCCTCTTGTCCTGGGACAACCAGAGGTTCACTTTAAAGGGAACCTGTCGCCTGCCTAAAGCATCAGAAACTAAGTTATGGCGCTGTTAGGGGACATGACAGGGAGGCGGGTGATGTATTTTTCATATTCACCCCTCCCTGGTTCCTGCCGTACCCCCACTGAAGTCTGCCTGTTGGATGAAAAATTGATTATTCTCAGAGTCCCATAAGCATGCTTTCCCTCAGGGCTTAAACAGATAGGCGTGCTTTAGTCATGTTATTCGTCTGTGAACATCATGGCTGCATAACGGGACGAAAATCGAATCCATTGATTTCAATGATTTCCTTTCCACTATTGGCATTCTTGGGCGTTGATACTCGCTGCGAGAAAGATAGGGCAGAACATATCTTTCCACTTTTTTTCTCTTCTTCCAACTCGCATGGAATAGCGCAGAGTTGGATCGTAAAATTTTTTTTTTATTACCTCTTTCATGCGCAACTACGCCTATCTGAAGAAGACCTTAGACTTAGAGAAGAACATGGGACATTAGATTTTCGTCCAGACTTCAGCAGTGGAAACCAGGGAGTGGGTAAGTATAAAAAATACATCCCTTGGCTCCCTGTCACCTACCCTGAGAGCGCCATAACTTACGCTGCCTTCGCATCTGCGTTGGAACCTTCGGTTGTAGAATCTGTCACAGATCCAGTACAAAATACCAGAAGAAATAGCACTGTATGCATAGCACTGCTCGGTAAAATGCCGAGCAGCTGAGCGGAAACCCAATGGACCCATTATAGTCAATGGAATCCACTTAGTTTTCTCATTAGTTCGGTCAGGGAATTCCCCTGCTAACGGAGCAGGAAGACAGAATCCCCACTGCAGATGTGCAGGCGGCCCATGGTGCTTTCGGCAGGTGACGGGTCCCTTTAAACTAGATGTTTCACAATGCTAAATAATGAATGAAGAATTAGTTGCATCATCACAAGCCATCCCGGCAGAGTGAAGACATCAGGACTGTATTCCCCCAAATGAGGGTCTCTGTTCCTGCTCCTCATGTATCGTCACTGGGTATTCCTCCCAGTCATTGAACATTATTACATTATGTAAATACCCTGTCTAGCCAACAAAGAGCTCCATACACTGCTGTCGTGTAAATAAAATATCACTATGCGAAAAGTTCCCCTCAGGTGTCGGGAATTGTCTTATGGAATAAAACTTTAATGCATCCCTCTGTGCTCCTGTATCACACAATGTACTGAATACATAATAGATTATTTATATGCTATTATTCTAGCGTACGCGCAGCAGATAATCGCTGTCCTCGCACCTCACTACCTATTTAGAAGCAGTGACATCTTTTCTTGTTGATTTTAGCTTCCCGAATCCTTGAAAAGCAACTCCTTAAAGTGGTAAATGTACATGTGAATATTAAAGGGGTTGTTCCAGAATTTCAACTTATTCCCTATCCACAGGATAAGTGATAACTTGCTGATCGGTAGGGGTCTTAGCCCTCTCTGATCTTGAGAACAGAACTCCAGTGTCCCGCTGTCCTATCACTGCGGGGATCACTTCATTCAATACCCCACTCATTTCAATGAGTGCTGCTCTGGTATTTTGGCATAGTCCCATTGAAAGTGAATGGCATGCTGGTGCGTTTACCTATAAATACTCAAGATGTGCGACGCAATGCTATCCTGTGGGGTTTCTGGTACTTTTTGGGTTTTGGAGGGAGTAGCTAAGGTTGAAGATGTCTTCTGATGATGGGGATGTTCTCCTGCTTTGGTTGCTGTTGTGCAGATTAAGATGGGGGATGATGTTTCTAGAAGGAGTATACGGTGGTTCTGGGTTTAATACATCGCACAGGAGCGAGCGTATTTACGCGTACGCTTGTCTGCAGGAGCCCTAAAGGAAATGACAATTTACTTCTTGAAGCACATTCCGCACAAAATCTGCATTGGGTTGTCCGCGTGTGCGCTAGCTGCATTGAATGGGGCTAATCCACATACGGATTAGGGACATGTGTCAATGCAAATCCATTGCAGAAATGCAAGGCTCAGCCTCAGATTTCTGCCGCTGATTGGGACTATGCTGGGTGCACACGCCCAGAAGGGTGAACACTGACTATATTATTTCGAGACATTTCAAGCATTTAGGTAAGAGCATCTCACCGGGCAACCCCTTTAAGAAAATGTGAGGTTGATTTTCCATGTAGAAAGCTGTAATGGCAACCACATTAATTGTTAAATAGCTTAATAATGTAGAGCTCAGATCTGCTCCGCTCCCGGCTTCATTAATGGCGCTTTACTGTTTTGTGTTAATAAAGCTTATTCATTGCATCGTTAAAAAAAAGTTTAGAAGTTTTCTGAAAATATTCTGAATTTGAAACACAAAGCATATTAGAAATTTACTAGACTTGTCACTGTGCTAAGATCAGGGACAAAGTCTCTTGAAGTGAAGTCATCTGTCACTACTGCTTTAGGGCTTCTTCACATGGGCGTGTTTTTAGTCCCCTTAGGGGTCTGTGATAATCACGGCCGCATAACAGGATGAAACAAAAACACTGATTTCAACGATTTTGTTTTCATTAGTGGTATTCTCGCCCATTCGACAAATTTAGGCCGGACCTATCTTCCCGCTGTTTTATTCCACCTTGTGCAATATAGTGCGGAGTTTGAATCCTCAGAGAAAAGAAAACCCTGTGCATGTGCAACTACTCTACATAGCGGCGAGCGTTGTTGCGCAAACGCCAATGTGCTTTTGGCCTTAAAGGGGTTTTCTGGGACTAAGTCCCCTTTCACACCTGGTGTTTCAAATAAACAAAAAAAAAGCGGACACAAAAAGGAAAGGCTTCCGGTTGCTTCCATCCCGTCAGGTTTCCGTTTTTTTTTTTTTTGGATAGGTAAATAATTCTTCAGACTGCGCTATTTTTCCATCCCAAAAAAATGAAAACCTCCTGGAATGGAAGCAGACGGAGGCCTTTCTGTTTGCTTTCCTTTTATTTTGAAACCCCATTTTAATCAATGGGGATAAAAACGGATTGTCTATTTCAGTTTCTCTCCTCCAAAAACAGAGCAGAGAGACGGAAACCCTGAACTGACCCTAACGCAGGTGTGATGGCAGCCTAAGATATTGATGAATGTGACTGCCACTTCATTGCATACCAGGTACAGTGCCGTATATTTTATAGTGACTGTACCTGGTATAGCAGCTCAGTCCCATGCATTTAAATGGAACTGAGTTGCTTTTAGGCCATGTAACCGATGAGTGTGAAGCTACAAGCCTGAGAAGAGACCATGGTGCTCACCCCAGTGACGCAGCATCTTTGAACAGCTGATTGACATGCGTCCCAAGTGGCAAACCTCCAGCAAGCTAATGATAGGTCATCAGAAAGGGCACAACTAAAGGTTCATGGGCCCGGGTGCAAAAGTTTATCTTGGGGCCCCCCAGCTTCTTTTAACCCCTTAATGCAGCTCCTGGACCCCAATGCAAAACCTGTAAAAGGGCTCCCAACTATAATGCTTTATTCATAGTACTGGGCTCTCTGTACAGAGAAGAGAGGCCTTATGGGCCCCCTAAGGCCTCATGTCCACGGGCAAAAGATTATTTTAAATCCGCAGCGGATCACCTGCATGAGGATCCGCACACCATAGAGATGCATTGACCACCCGCGGGTAGATTAATACCCGCGGATGGTCAATAAAAGTGATTTTTTTTTTTTAAATGGAGCATGAAAAAATCCAGACCATGCTCCATTTAGGTGCGGGTCTCCCGCGGGGACGGCTCCCGCAGGCTTCTATTGAAGCCTATGGAAGCCGTCCGGATCCGCGGGAGACCAATATCAGGATATACTCACCTGCTCCGGATCTTCCCTTCTTCGCGGCTTCATTTTCTCTCTGTCGCGGCCGGATCTTTTTTCTTCGGGCCAGCGCGCGGCACACAACCGACGTGCCGTGCACGTCCGCCGGGCCTGAGAAAGAAGATCCGGCCGCAACGGAGAGAAGATGAAGCCGCGAAGAAGGGAAGATCCGGAACGTGCGAGAGGTGAGTAATTGTTATTTTCATCCCTCATGTCCGCGGGGCAGGAGTGACCCACTACGGATTCTCCATGGAGAATCCGTAGCGGGCCGGATTTTCCCTGTGGACATGAGGCCTAAGGGTCCTGGGCCCAGGTGCAACCGCATCCCCTGCATCCTCATAGTTATACCAGTGGTCATCAGTATTTCAGCCTCAGAAAACCCGCTAGCAATGTACTATGTATTTTCTTAAATTTTGACTGAGATCAAGGGGAACTTTTCGAAAAAATGTCCACATGTTTGTATATATAACCTCTATGTAAGTATCCCAAGTCCAAGAACAAGTTTCTATACAGGAACTCTGTATATGATACGTAGTAGAGGATGCTGGTGGTGACCGGCTTGCTGCTGTCCAACCTGATCAACATTCACAATTGCAGAGCCAACGCTGCCAACATATCTGCAGGTTTTAAAGTCTAATAATGTCCAAGACGCTCGAACTATATAAAAAATGCATCTAACTGTTTGGCACATCTCTTAAAAGCAAATGTGATTGTCTCTCAGAAACAGCAGAGCTTGCAAAATCTGTTGCAGCCAGCTTTTCTGATGTTCATATAAATTAGCCTGAGAATGAGCAATGGCCCAAGACTGTGCACTGCCGTCACTGGAAAAATAGGAACCTATTGTAAAGCCTTTGTTCATTATATAGAAGAATTGGAATAGCTCCTATATTGACAATTGCTTTTGCCACTGACTGTAAAGTTTGAAGCAACTAGAAGGGTGTTTCCATTACTGGAAAATGAATGGAGTATCTTTAAAGGCTATGTACACCTTTGCACTCTAGTTTTTGTTTTCTTTTAATTTGTTTTTGGATATAACAACTTTTGTAATTGGTTTTAATTAAATCTTTCTGATTGTTGGCTTTCTATCCTTGTATTGTTTTCCAAGTCACTGCAGACTGGAGGACTAAAATCTCAGCAAACTCTGTCAGTCCCCTAGCCTGCTCTTTTGCTGTGAACATGCATTCACTGCCTTTCCACTAACCTACTACAGAGGGCTGTGTGATAGTGCCAGGGGATAGTGGAGGAGATCAAGAGCACAGAGAGCAGAGAAAGCTGCTATTACAGAAGACTGCAATTCATTCTGGGTGAATTTTCTGCGCTTATCAGTAGTGGTGGGAGGGTAAGGGGGAGGAACCAGCAGCTGCTCAGAGAGAAGATGAGATAGATAGCTGTGTAGTATAGAGTGGGCGTAGTTATGCTACACAGCCGCTGAAAAAGGAGAACTGAGGGGAAGCTAAGCTTGTCTGCCTATATGAGAGAGACCAGCTGATCACTGCTGGAAAACCCACCAGCCAGAAACTGGAATGTAGGAGATACTGCAAACCAAGTATGAGGCTTACTAACTGCATGAAAACCGCAAACTTATAAGGTATAATAGGCGGTTGTTTCATGTGTCTATAGAGCCATAGCCTGAAAAGATTGCACAGGCATGTGCAATACATTTATATATTATCTTTATGCCATTTTTAGCATATTTTAGTTGCGTCTAACAGTTTTCGGTACGGAATGAGGTCTAATTTGATGCAAATGTGCGTTTTCTGCAGCAGGTAAGAGCGCTCATGCATAAAAGAAAGCGAAAAAGTTGCTAAAGAGCAGGGGTGCAGCTGTAGCAGCCCGATCTATATACGTGTAATGATTTTATATCTCTCATTTTCAATGCCCTTGTCAAATATAGCAAAGTAAATTTGGAAAAATTTCCACATTACTTTCACAAATCATTTTGCTTTTGGCATTTTAGCCCTTATAGTGATACACAGAGTAATATGAGAGCAGTTGTAAAATTAGAAATGATATAATCACATAAGTTATAATAGAGATGTACATTGCGCTTCATCTTCAAATCTATACCATTAGTGGCCATTAAAATACATATTTCATAGCTATCTGAAGTCGAGATTTCAAGAGCAATTACTACCAGCCTGAGAGTAGTGTCAGTTTGATCTTTTATCTTTAACCAGTGTATAAAAGAATGCCAATTTCATTTAGACATATTGACCCGCATTTAGTAGGACTGGCCTGTCTGAGGGCTCACACGGGCATGAAAAATAGCACAGGTGTGAGTGGCCCAATAGAAATCAATGGGCTTTTAGCACCACGTATTATGCGAAATACACTCGTATTGCGCGGGTGACATACACCTTTATGCCAGTTGTAAATAAAGAAGATAGGTCTATGATTTGTGCCAAATTTATTAAAGGGCACACATGGTAAATTTGGCACATTGGGAATCCTCTAACAATCAGAAAGTCTACTACCGCTTTGAGCAGAGGCGAATTTGATCCATTTTTGGGGAGATCTTCTCCACTTTTCTTGGCACTTTGATTTGCAAATGACAAGAAAAGTCACAAATTGCTTGTGCAAATTTTTCGCATATGTATTGTCATTTTGGTCCATTTTTGGCACAATTTACACCAAAAACCAATGTAAATGGCTGAAGGCAAGGTTTTCTGCTTTTTTTTATTTTCCGTCTAGCTGTTTCATTGTTGGAACAGCTACGTGGAAAGAAAACTGTAGACGTCTATTGAAACGTAGGACCTTCAGTTTCAATCCGTTTGCATGTTTTCATTTTGTAAGCTGGAATGGTCGCTTTCCGTTTTATTTTACATTGTGGTCAATGGAGGATGGAAATAGACAGGTAACATAGTATCAGGTGACCGTTTGTTTTTCGTTTTCCATTCCATCTTCCTATCTTGTTTTGCTTGCAGATCATGCAGACACTAAATAATGGATTATAAAAAAAATGGATCCGTTTCAATGTAATAAAAATGGAAATCAAACAGAAACAACCTGAAAGCATTCAGACGGATCTGTCAAAAAATGGAAACAATTCTTTCTGTTCCTTTCTTTTTGTTTTCAGTTTTTTTTCATCTTTTTCTTTAAAAAAATCCAACAAAATTCAAGATCCGTCTAAGCGGAAAGATAAGCGCGGATGTGAACTTGCTTATAGTACATTTTGGCCATAGTTTGCGTTTTTGAAGCAAAGCCATGTCTGTATGCAGTAATCATAAAATATAATATATAGCATTGATTTTGCTATTTTCACCCTTTTTTTTACTTGGAAACTGGCAAGAAGCTGCTGTTGATGGATCTTTTTTTCCTAATTTCTTTCTATTTAGTATTTTGAGTGTTTTTTTGAGTACTATTCTGAATAAGTTGTGGGTCTTCATTGCACGTTACCACAATTATGTGGCCGGTTGGGTCTGCTCAGGCTGTTAACCGGGTTTTCTTAAGACTTTAATACCGATGGTCTATTCTTAGGGGGTGAGCGTCGTTAACATTTGAGTAATAGCACTAATTGCTGGGCTGCATCTGCTCTTGCAGGTTCAAGCCAGCAGTTGTTGGGAAGCAGCGAGTACTACAGGCAGCTACTAGTGCTTGTATAATAGTACCCTTATGTTAGGCCATCAATATTAGATTAGTGGGGTCCAACTCCTGACATGACCACTAATCAGCTGATTCAAAGGGTCCCCATAGCACTGCTCTTCCCTTATTGTTCTCCAGGCACAGCTCTGTACATTTTTTAGTGTCTGTCCTTGGTATTACAAGTCAGTCCAATTCACTTGATTGGGCTGTGCTGCAGAGCTGCAGTTCCAGGAACGGATGCTAACGAATATACGGAGCTGTGCATGGTCAATAATGAAACCCCTTCAGTCAGCTAATCCAAGGCAGTGTAGGAAGTTAGAGCCCCACCGATCTGGTATTGATGGCCTATTAAAGTTTTAGAATGTCCCTTTAACACATGAATACCCAGTGCAGTTATATATTATATATTAACCAGACTCTGCTTGTTCATGTGTTGCTGCACATTAAATATTCATGTCTTACTGAGCCGAGCTGTCCTGGCTATTCACATAAGCCATAATTACAATAAAAAAGCCATTATCAGATCCCTTCCCAGCAGCTAGCCTGTTTATTGATGGTTTTCATGTAGAAACAGATTACCTTCTGTGCTTCTCAAGTTATAATCAGCAATCAGCCTTTACATTATGTATGTATGTACCATTACTAGCAAGGTTGTAAAAAAGCCTACATTATACTGTACTGAAATTCAGACCCCGAAAAGTGTATATACAAAAGTAGCAAAGTTTAACTGTACTGTGCTGCAGTTTATTTGCCCTTTGAATAGTTTTTTCATTGGCGTTAGTTGTGTTGAGATAACAATAGCTTTTCAGTGGCTTAAGATAAATAACCTGTGGCAAAAAGTTATCACATTCAAGTTAAATAACAAATAGGACCAGGTGCTGCTTGACATCATCACATCTCTGTTCAGGTTGTTACCATAGGGGGCAAAATTGAAATTGGCCCTTGCTCTATAGGGAAGAATGCACAAAGGCCTTTACATCAGATGTGTGGCATAGAATAGTCACAAATGTTTGCACAAGTCCCACTTGCACAATTTTTCAACTTTATGAGCCACTTTACAGAAAGTGTGTGGGACTTGGCAAGACGGGGGATGGCCAGCCCATGAAATCACTACTCCAAGAACTGGCATAAATTAAAGTGCAAATCTATGGCAGGCTTGATCTGCTCTAGATCTCATAAACAGGAGCATGGCTGTTACAGCATGTGCCAAAATTGATAAGAGGTTTGCCCCTCTTATTAAATTTGGCACTTCTTACTCTAGAGACACTTAGCCAAGACCATCATGTAAGACAGTGGTCTTAAATAAATGTTCCTCAAAGTATCTGCATTGGATACTTCTAAGGGAGGTCATTCTTCTTCGCAGCAAGTATGTAAATCATATGAGTTCACACAGAGGTGTAACTTGAAGCTCCTGGGCCCCAATGCGAAACCTGTAACAGGACCCCCATCTATTAAGCTTTATTCATAGTACTGGGCTCCCTATATGGAGAGGAGAGGTCTTATGGGCCCCCTAGGGCTCCTGGGCCCGGATGCAACCGCATCCCCTGCATCCTCTATAGTTACATCCCTGAGTTCACAGAAGGACCCTACTAAATGTCAGGGATCAAAAAATATTGCCCTTTTCCAGGAAAAACAGCACTTATTTCTGAGCTCGGAAGCTATTTTGTGACATGGTGATAAAGCTGGAACTTTCTACTTACTAGCTGTATTTTCACTACAACCAAGTGTTATCTTTAGATTACAATAGCTGGTAAAAATAACCTTCATAGTAACCTTGCTCCCCGCACACCGAGGGTCAGGAATATTGTTTAAGTATTATTTTCCTTTTTTCTATATGAAAGCCCCTGCAGTCTTTCCTTGTTCTGTTTTGTATGTTTGGTTGTGTTATTTTTCTGGGACCAACTGCGAGTGTTACCCACCATGGATGTTTTTGCATTATGGATGACCCTTTCATACAGGATCAAATCAAATTACTTAGATTTAGGCCATTGGTTCTTACTTCCAAAGAATTTAAATTACAGTTGTATGCAAGTATAATTATGTTATAAATTAGCTACGTCTAGACATTCTGTTCCTAAATATATATAGAATAGGATTTGGGAGAGCTGAAATAGGATATGGCATAGATTTATGCCATTCTCCACTTCTTTACTGTCAGCACAGCTGCAAGCAACGAGGACGTAAAGTGGATCCTAAGCAAAGTTCCTAAATAGACTACATAGCCCCCTTTCCTCCGTTATTGGCCAAGAGTGACACAATGCTTCCATCTCTTAGGACCTTGTGTGACTGTGGACAGGAGGAGCACTGGGCCGGTTCACATGGCCTATAGAAAAGAAATTGGGACTCCCTCCCCACAGGCCCTGTAGTAACCCAACAGGCTTACTCTTTGATGCACATAGCTTGGGAAGTCTATGCCTTAGCTGAACAGCTATGAAAGGTTTGTCAGACACAAGGCCAGCCTTAGGCATGTCACTGCTTAAGATGGTATCTTTGCTGGCTTCATTTTCAATGGGACAGGCGGAGATGGCCGAGCACTTAAGAAGAATGGAGTGATGCCACTTCCTTCAATCTGATGTCATTGAAGGTGAGTGCAAATGATGAGAAGAGGGAGGAACAGGACCTCCGTTATGGGAATTGGTGAGGGTCTGAGCGGGAAGACCCCACCGATAAGACTTTTATCACCTATCTTATGGTATAACCCCTCTAGAGTTGAAATGGTCCTGAACTTGGTGGTGAAAAGTGGCAGGGATATTGGTGTTACCATATTATATAAGTATCTCAAATAAATTGGGTGGATAACTTGTTTAACTGAACATATTATAATAATCTTCATGAAATAGAAGCTACTATTGTTGTCTTACGATGTTACTTCATCATGAAAAGTTATGGCAGAGGTCCATTTTTGCATTATGTGGTTCCCACAGTCTCTAACAATGCGAGTTCTTAATATTGTAAAACATTTTTAGTCTTTGTAGGCACCAGCAACATTTGTCCTTGTCACAACTAAAGCTCCCAGCCTGTGTTTTGGCATCCATTGCTCGCCCCTCTGAGGAGCTGTCATTTTCTTTGCAGGTAATCTGGAGTTCATTGTATGAATTCACTTTGACTCGAAAAAATAACCTGCTGAAATATTTATAATTAAAAGTCAAGAGGATGAGAACGGGCGATGATATATGTATTTTATAAATCCCTGTAGTATTTTGGCAGCTGCTATTCCTACGAATGTTGGTTATGACATCTGTCATGGTTCCATGTCTTGTTTATAAACGATATCCATACTCGTGTGGGCTTTCTGTGCCCTGGCAAATGGCAATTAAATTGCTATATTAGAAGGATCAGTAACTCAATGAAGTATTGTCTTTTCTAATTGCAGTTGGAAGGCCATGTAATGAGTTAATTAACTGTTCTTAAGTGGCTTCTATGTATAGGCAATTTAATGAGCATTTTCCAGACTACTGATTAATGAAAATAGAATATGCAGTAATAGACAGTACCTGGTCACTTAAACTATCACCCCATGAAAGACATAACTATAGAACAATGAGTCCGTCTTACAGTAAAGCATACCCAACAACAGATAAAGAATATGACAAATACTACTATTCTTCGTTACTACTGGAAAATGTGACAATCGTCAGTAGTTGTAACTTGGTTCTATGTGCTAGCAGATAATGTGTAGATTTCATTGTCTGTTTGATGTCCATTAGTGAGGTACTCTTATGAAAGTGGCGGTGAGACATAAAATGGCAGGTAGTGATTGAATATATACAGTACATGATTTAGTTATTTGGTAAAATTTGGTTATTTGGCCTGGCAAAGAGGATTTGATTCATGTGGTCTTCACATCTTCTTGATGTGGTCTTGACATCTTCTTGAGTTGGTCTTGACTAGAGATGAGCGAGCATACTCGCTAAGGCAAATTACTCGAGTGAGTATTGCCATTCTCAAGTACATGGCCATTTGTCTCAAAAGATTTAGGGGCCGGTGGGTGTGAGCGGTGAGTTGCAGGAGTGAGCATGGGGGAGCGGGGGGAGAGAGATCTCCCCCCCAATCCTCCCTGCTCTCCCCCACCAGCCCCCGAATCTTTTGAGATGAGCAGGCATGTACGCTAAAATGGCAATACTCGCTCGAGTAATTTGCCTTAGCGAGTATGCTCGCTCATCTCTAGTCTTGACCTCTTCTTGAGGTGGACTTGATATCTTCTTGATGTGGCCTTGAAATATTCTGGATATGGTCCTGACATTTTCTTGATGTGCTCCTCACATCTTCTCGATTTGATCTTGACAACTTTTTAATGTGTTCTTGGCAACTTTTTCATTTGTTTTGAGCAACACCTTCATGTGTTCTTGACAACACCTTTATGCAGTTCTGATATTACCTTGACAACTTCATGCTTTCTTGATAACATCTTCTTGGGTTGTTCTTGGAATCATCTGATAAAACTTCTGTATTCCAGTGTCTTTATGTGTGATGGTGGTGGTAGTAGTGGTAAGCTTTATATAGGAGGTAAACAAATACTCTCCTTTACAGCTCCAACACAAATGCTTGTCTAAATAAAGGGGGTTTTACATGGCCCAATGATAGAGCAAGAATGTTTATAGAAATGCTCATTTGCCCCACCATCATGCTGTGTAAAGCTGCAGCCGATCAGCCGACGAACGAGCAAAGACTTGTTCGTTGGCTGATCACATCTTTTGTGCAGCTGAAGAAATCACATTCTCTCCATGTGAACTAGTGATGTGCTGCCGACAATGATGAAACCTTACTGGATACAAACAATTGTATTCATGATTGTTTGTCCCTCATACATTCTGAATTGGCTTGAATGAGGGACAACTGATTGATTGGCTGCATTGGCTCTCATTGATTGGCTGCATTCCTCTGGATCTCATTGAGGTGTAAAAGGACTTTTAGTTAAGATATCAGCACCTGCTGGAAAGAAAGCTTAATATTACTAAAAACTAATAAAGTTTACAGTAGACAATATGGGCTTAAGACATAACATGTGGAGACAAGGAAGCGTGACCCAACAAGGTAAATCATGAAGGGAAACAGTAAAGGACAAAATATAGCTAGTGTTATGTGGTGGCAGGAACAAATCATGGTGTAATGGGTAACATTGGGTAGGCATTTATTTAGGTTCCTCAAAATGAGGATGGCGGATCTTACTACAGTTTTTTCTTTTTTTCTTCTTTTATTCGAGATTTGCCTTCCATGGTGATAGGCTGTTTGGTCTTTACTGTCTTACTTGCATATAATAAATTGCCACATTATGTAGACATGACAGCTACTGCCACATTAGATATGTTCCTATTGATTATCTGATTAGCCTTTTATTCATTTTTGGCAGAAAGACAAGAAAACATTTACCTTTATTAGCAGCTGAAGTTGCTTTTGCATGAATTGAGTATCAGCATTTTTGCGAACACTCGTCCACAGGGAATGTAATGGGAACACAGATCTCAGATTTTCCTTGCATCACTTTTGTTGCTTTCGTTGTGCAGTCAATATGTTTACTAGTCATTAATAACCAGGAGAGCAGCTTTATAAATATTGGTTGGCCTCATGACTCCATTCATTGTGTGCTATTATTTTACAACACATTGGTAGAGCCATATGTAGAGCCATATGGAAAATTTTAGCCTTATTAATAATATTATAAACTATTATAATAAAATGCTGGTTTGCAAATGTTTTGCACACAGATTTTGAAGGTCCCTTCCTGGATGATCTTACTTGTCCTTGGAAGGTTGTCATTCTAGATGATAGCACCAAAAGTTACCATAATAGATCCCCATAAATGTCAAGTCATTGATTTCCTTGCTCTGTGACGTCGGCTGTCTCAACATTTCTAGAGTCTTTGGTTGTTGGCATCTGCCACAATCCTTCATGCTATGGAAATGTACCAGTGTGCCATTTTGCTTACTTGAAATCTTTTTGGTTATGGCCAGTTTTTCACTTGGACCTCCCAGGGTGCATAAAGTTTTAACCAACTATGGACCAACCGATGTCTACTGTTCTATTGACCGATGATTGTTCGTTGTCCAAGTCTAACCTGTTTATCATATAAAAGTCAGAACTTCAGTTTCAGCAAGTGAGGGTTGTGCTTACTCAGTTCTAGTAACCCACATATGTTCTTCTTTCATTGGTTTTAAGGTTAATATAGACAGTACTGTAGGTTTATATCATACTAGGGAGTGTTTGATGCTTTGCTGCAGAATATGGAACTGAAGAAGGAGGGATTAACAGAAGTTAAATAGATTCCCTCAGGAAGACAAACCAATTCCAAATGCCCCATTAGATCCCACTAGGGACCCCCTCTATCATCCAGAGTGGGGAGCTGCTCAGGAGGAACCTGCTGATTCATGTCTTATATCATTGACTATTTATGTGAATGGTGACTACGCAATACAGTGATCCCTCAACATACAATATTAATCGGCTTCGGGACGACTATTGCATGGTAATAATAATGTATGCTAAAACCATAACTCTATGGAAAACTTGGTCATTGATTCTGTAACCTCCAAAATGTCAACCAAAAGTAATGCAAAAGGAAGATTAAAGAAAATTGAACAGATAAATAATACAGATAAAGTAAGACCTTCCATATTAAAGTCAGGAAAAGCTGCTGGAAGTTGTAAATCACTTTCTATGTGAGGACAGGAGCTTCTTCGGGGTCTGTACAGTATATACAGTGTACCAGAAAAATAGCACCTGGTGTCCAAGGGAGCTGCTCATCCTGGCACATATAAAGGGAAGTACAGGACATGTAGTACAGGCCTTAACTACACAGAGGCGCTACTATAGACATCCAATCAGTGCATGCACTCTAACCCCCTAACGCTCTATGACTTATAGTTAGGTCATGGAGGTTCGGGGTTTGTGTGGAGGGGGATTGGGAGCCAATCTCGCTCCATGCTATGCATGTGCCGGCTCTTTCTTACAACTCACACTTGCAATCAACATTCAATTCTCACAGTGGTATTTAAATGACCCAATCAGAGTCTGAGGTTCCTGAATGCCCTGCCCCCTCCCCTGCACGCAATTAAATTGCAGGAAGCTGTTCGGTTGCCATGGCAGCCGGGGGCCTTCTGAAAGCCCCCAGGCCTGCCATTGCAGATTGCCTATCAAACCATGCTTATGATTGTAGATTTTCTTCCTTTGTTGTCAAACTAATGGGGTGATCATCTTGCCTGAACTGCATTTAATGGCATTTAAAGATATGTTTTACAGCAGAACCCATGGGCCACAGATACAATACACAGGAGGGGACTCATTGACTTCTGTGGGAGAGTGTCGTGGGCATGTTCTATGATTTATGCAGGGGTCATGTGCAAGAAGGGGGAGGAAGTGAGCTGCGACCATCCCTTATTGTGAATGGTTACAGCATTTAAAGATATATTTTACAACAGAACCCATTGCCCATAGATACTGTAGACAGGAGGAGACTTACTGACTTCTATGAAGGAGTGTTGTAGACATGTTCTATGGGGCCACTGTACAGGAAGGGGTAAGAGGTGAGCTGTGACCTTTACTTATTGTAAATGGTGCATTTTGTGTTATCTATACATAGGTGTTATCTTTCATTGTAATCCTGCCTGTGATGATAATTTGATTGATAAAATCGGTCATTTTCTAATGACACATTCCTGTTAAGCCCAAAGTTCAAGAATACTTTGCAGCTAAAAGCATATAGTAATGGAATATCTAAAAGCGGAGCAATGTTGTGTACTTTTCTTTAATAGCAAATAATACTCTGTAAGATGTATCTGTCTTCCGCATGCCGTACATCAATCTGCTGCTAATAAGTCATGCATAAAGATAAAATGTAAAATATATATCAGAGTCATCTCTTACTAATGTTGCTGTAAAAGAGCTCGGAGTGACTCAGTGATTCTAATAAAAAGCATGTCTCTTTAGTGAGGGCCATATTATTAGCAAGTGAAGCCGGGCCTCCTAGAGAGTTATTGAAGAAAGGTGGAGTTGTATGAACTACTGCCTTCACCAAATAAAGCCATGACTAGCAAATATACATATCTGTAATAGACTGTTTTCTTTGTATTAGTCCTTTTACTTTTCTCGATCTTAGCCATGCAGCGAGCTCCGATCAGCGGGATCGGCACTCATTTGTCTGGCTTTGACACAAGCTCTTTCAGTATGTATGGGGGACAAATGATCATTATAGGTGTACCAGAATTTCAAGTTATTCCCTATCCACAGGATAGGGATAATTTGCTGCTTGGTGGGGGTTTCAGACTGCTGAGACCCCGCCGATCTCAAGAATAGGGGTTCCATGTCTCCGTCCTCCTTTCTGCGGGGTTACTGCACCCCTCACAGTGAGGAGATGACTGAATGAAATGCTGGTCATGCAAGTGCATCAGTACTCCATTCACTTTTAATGGGACTGCCAAGATACCCAAGTGGCACCTGCTAAGGCAGCCCCATCAATCAGCAAGTTATCCCATGATAGGAGATAACTTTAAATTCTGGTATACCCTCTTTAATGTGATTGTTTGTCCCTCATGCTGTTTCAGCAGTGTTAGCAGCACCCCACCCTTCACATGGGGAGATGTGCTGCCAACAACAATTCTTGCCTGTTCATTGGGTGATCAATGGCAGCTTTGCACAGCTTGATGATTGGGCAAACGAATGTTCCTTTGAACATTCTTGCCTAATCATCTGGGCCATGTAAAAGTCTATTTTTGAGAGTGGCTATACAAAGTTGGGATCTTAGTGTTAGCTCCTATATGTCAGAAATATCTACACTAGTTCTGTATTGATAGCATTGATTCCAATTGAGGTTTGGTCTCTTTGTTTTATGGATGTCCTATGAAAATGAGGTTGTACATATGTTCGGGTTTTATAAACAACCTGCTGTAGAATTACCGGTTGTTAATCTTTGGTTCCTGTAGATCCTACCCTTCAAAAGCTTTTAAGAATGCTGTAAAAAAAAACTATGAAGTGCATAAAACTGAGTAAAAAAGAATGCAGCCAGAAACTATTATAGAATATAGCTCCAGTGATGTCAGTGTTTACAACATTCCCTTATATTCTGCAGTAACATGAAAGACGAGCAGCAGGCAGCAAGTCCTGATTGCATTCTTTATACCCAACAACTCTGTTAGTATCCACCACTATAAAAAGTACATATTTAAAGCCACTTCACTAAAAAATCATTTAATTCATGAAACATTTACTGTAAATACATAAAGTACTGGGAGAAAGTAGAATAATCTCCTCTTAAGAGCTATTTAAAATTGCTGCACTGGCACTTCTTGCGGGAGCAGAGGGAGTGGGCTGCTTGCAAGGTGCCGCGTTTTCATTCTCTAATGTCTGCTCCACTTTTCTAGAAAATACTCCTTGTCAACCTATTTTCTTCAGAGTTATTTGGCGAAAAGCTGAATATGCATTTTAATGAAGTGATAGTTGGAAATATCTGTAGATGACTTTCAGCTGTAATGTTGCCTCCAAGTTCATAAGAAAAAACTAATGAAAATTCAGCTTACTACTGTAGGCTCCACCACTAGAGATGAGCGAGTATACTCGCTAAGGCATATTACTGGAGCGAGTAGTGCCTTGACCGAGTATCTCCCCGCTCGTCTCTAAAAGATTCGGGGGCCGGCAGGGGGCGGGGAGCAGCGGGGGAGAGCATGGAGGAACGGAGGGGAGATCTCTCTCTCCCTCTCCCCCCCCCCCCCACACTCCCCGTCGCAACTCAACTGTCACCCGCGACAGCCCCAGAATCTTTAGAGACGAGCGGGGAGATACTCGGCTAAGGCACTACTCGCTCCAGTAATGTGCCTTAGTGATTATACTCCCTCATCTCTATCCACCACCCTTGCCTAATTTCATATGTGTTATTTAGTGTTATTACAGAATGCCATCCTATAGTTGTTACCCCCTCAGTAGTTTGCAATTGGGTACCGTTTTGGATTGGGGTTTCTCAGGCTCACTTGAGAAGATGTTTTTGTGGTCCATCCTCCGTCTATACAAAACATGAGATCATTAACTTTTAACGGCATCGTAACATTTGCTATCATTGTACGTACAGGACATATTATCAATAAGATCTAATAGGTTGTTTGTCAATCATCCCATAATACATTGACTCAAGTGCCGTGTGATTGGGTCCAAAGTCAGCTCCAAATGTTGTTAGCTTCTACTGGACCTTTGGCCCTCTATCGGTTAGAGCCTAAGCCTAGCATAGGGTTATTTTGTACTTTGGTTGGACCAATCAGCCAATAAGAGCACTCACTGCTCTTGGGCCGTGCTTTCAGGGGGCATGATTCCTTAGGGCATATGTTAGATATTCAAAGTAAAAGAGGTCTGCCATGGTGATAGACTCCCTTTTCCTTGATCTCGCATCCACTGGAGGATGGCTGTGATTGGCACTGATTAATGCAAGTCACAGTGCGGACAAAAGGAGGGGGATGACTTTGTCATCTCAGCTCCATCCTTTATACTTGTAGCTTGGTCTCTAACACAGGTCCCGAGAACTCTCAAGTATAAACCCCTGTTAGGGCATACTTTAGGTGTACCCTAACAAATGCACTTGTCATTATGAAGACTTACATTACATTTAAAAAATTCCCTGGTAGGACTAGAAAAAATATTTAAAATATCGTAAGCAAAGTTTACAATTGAATAGAGGATCCAAAAGAAATTACAATATATTTTTTTAATAAGTCATGTTTATTGAATAAAATGTATTTGCTAGTAAAACACATACTAGTTGCTAATGACACATAGAATAAAATTATTTTGTCAATTATGATAAATGATATAAAGAACAATAGAAAAAAAACAGGCAAAATAGCATTTTTCATTCTAGTGTAACTCAAAGGGGTGGTCTGAGTTATATTCTTTAACTAAAGTAAAATAGCAAATCAGTATCTACTCACCTCTTCCCACTCCTGCTGTGCTCAATCCTCCGCTGCTCTGTTTACATACAGGTTGTAGTCCCATTCGGCCTATGAGACGTCTCAGGCACTGCAGCCAATAACAGGGCTCAGCAGTTGAGCGCTGAGCTCTGTTATTGACTGTAGCGTCTGTGATGTCCCAAAAATAGGGTGGTTCAGCCGGTAAACATAATGTCAGAGGGGATCCCTGGAGTGGCGGCGAGGGACACAACAAGAGTGGGGAGGGGTGACTATATGCCGATTTGTTATTTTACTGCATTGGGAATATACTTTTATTGAAAAATATACCTTGGAGCTCCCCTTTAAACATTGTCTTATATGTACTCCAAAATATTGTATTTAAAAAAATCTATAACTGCTCCCCCCATAAAAATCAGGCTAAGAATAAATCCTGATAGAATCCTGGGAGGCGGAATAATTCGAGTTGGGCTAGCTGCATAGCTTTGCAGCTATGGTCCCACTAACTCTA
Organism: Eleutherodactylus coqui; assembly: GCF_035609145.1. Classification (NCBI taxonomy): domain Eukaryota; kingdom Metazoa; phylum Chordata; class Amphibia; order Anura; family Eleutherodactylidae; genus Eleutherodactylus; species Eleutherodactylus coqui. The sequence goes on from NC_089844.1 coordinate 113,997,142, forward strand.
TTTGTGTCTCTTTTTTTCTATACACACCTCCATTCTCCTGTAGGGTGTTCTCCTTAGATCAGCTCCTAATACGTTGACTCTTTCAAGTGGGCAGTCTCCTCCAACCAATCTCCAAGGATGATGTTAGGATTCCTCCACACACAGATGTCACCGATTGATAATGAGTGGAGGAGACTGCCCACTTGACAGATTCACAGCATTAGGGAACAGATCTAAGAAGAGCCCCTATGGGAGAGGAGTCTGAAAACAAGTCAGGCAGCAACAAAGTGGTTGAGGTTGAGGTTGCAGCTGCAAAGCTATGCAGTAAGCCCCGATGACAAAGACGCATGGCAGGTTCTCTTTAAGAACAAGGTTAGGCCAAGGGGAGTGGGTAAAGGAACTTTTGAATAAGTGTATATAATTAGTATTCCCCTAATACTTTTCCTTTATTGCTTGCTATATTTGTTTTATGTAGAATTATAATATTGTCAAGAATGGTTCTCCCATTTGTCGTGACTAGTAGCTAAAAGTTTCTCCTATGTTTAGAATTCTACAGTTATGTGGCAGTTTTCACAGTTAAACTATCAGTCCTTGATCTAAGAGATCTCAAGTCAACAAATAATCTGAAGTGGAATTCTCTAATGCTTTGATATATGACTCAACACATATTGAAATTACATTGGTGAGAATATAAACTCTTCCTACAGTAACTCACTGTTATATGTTGGCCGTCTAGGAATGTACTACCAGGCATTACCGTGTTTTTGCATGTGAGCTATGGATGTTTTTTTTTTTTGTATGTCCTATAGTATAACTTTTTCTTGGGCTAAATAGAGGAAATTAGAAGCATTTTTACGAAATTTGACAGTGGCGGTTGTGGTTATTCTATAGGTCATTGGGCGTATGAGTGTAGTAGAAATGAAACAGATGTAGACGATTATTATGTCATTTTACTTCAAGGGACAGTTGTTGGAATTTATCATGTGTCTAAGAAATGTTTTCTAAGAGAAGGAGAGGTACGCCTGCTAAATTTTACTTAAACAGAACTGCCTTTGTTGTTTTGTATTATGTCACCTCCAAGCCTTAGAAAAAGCTCTAACTTTTATTAGCCCAGTAAGATATTTGTTCCAGAGGTCCCCCCTGTAAGGGATTCTGGTAAATCCATTGTTGACACTTCCCAGGATAATGAATTTAACAAGCTTTTTTATGGTTAAAGTAATATTCGAGAAGTCTTATACATAAAAAGGTATGCATGTAGGGAAACAGGAAACCATAGGATGAATTTATGAATAACAATAAGATAAGGTTTTATGAGGACATGCAGTGTGTAAAATAATAGATACACAGAAATAACCAGGAGATCATCAGGATTTTTGGACAAAAGTATCCGTCTAATTAATTGCTGTTTATTAGAAAATGTATAAAGGCCCTTTTACACGCAACTATTATAGCTCAAAATTAGCTCAGACGCCATCTTTTGAGCGATGATCGTTGCTTGTAAATGTGTGCCCATCGTGCACTTTTCATCTGTCACTGAGTTAAGCTCAGGCTAAAATCCATCGAGACTGATAAGAGGGACCGCACGCTGACTTTTCTGCGGGCAGCGCTGATAAAAATTTTTCAAGCTGCTGTCCTGCTGGAGAACAATAGTGATGTATTTAGAGAACAGACCTCCCGCTGTTCTCTAAATACATGCAAATAAAGCTAGTTAGCTACTAATGGGCTGATTAGTCCATTAGTAGCTAATGCAAAATGATCGCTCAAAACTGTCAGTTTCTGACAAATTTTGAGCGATCATCTGTGGATGGACCTTTAGGGTGCGTTCATATATTGCTGCTTTGCTACAGATCTGCACCAAAATCCACAACATATCAGTGATGTGTGAATGCACCCTTAAAGTATTTGCATAGTTTTATATACAGCTAATACAGCTTAAAGCTACCTAACCTTTCCAATACCTTTTCAGAATAAGCTGACATGTATGAGTATATGGGGAATAACACTATATCTGTCCATTATATCACTTCTATGCTGCTTTTATCACCAATTTTCCCCTCTGCAGCCTGCATACTTACAGGGTATTCCAGGACGTTTACTATTGATGACCTATCCTCAGGATAGGCCATCAATAGTTGATTGGCCGGGGTCCACCATTTTGCATCCCTGCTGACCAGCTGATTTTCCAGTCCATTGTTAGTGCAGCAAGGTCAGATGTCCGCAACAGTGGTCAGGGGCGGAGGTGTAATAGAAGGCTTCACTCCCATTGCAGCTCCCAGTGGGAGCAATGCCTTCTGTTACACTTTTGGTGGTCAGAGCTGGAAGTGTAACAGAAGACATCACTTCTATTGATTTCAATGGGAGTGAAGCCGTTTATTACATATGTGGCCCTGACCACCAATGATGACCGCCTAGTTCTCAAGCAGTTACTTGTATTACAGGTAGTATATTCCTTGTCGCTAGATGGTACTTTCAATGTACTCATGCTCTGCTTTTAGTAGACAGCACAGCATAGGATCATCACCTTGGTTGAGTAAGGCATACTCGACTTTGTAGAACATGCTTTGAGAACTTTGGATAACTCATTTTCATATATTCTATTAGAGCATATGAATTTAACAGAGATGGTGCTGAGCTCCTTCCCCTATTTGCCTGAGTAAAGGGCCATTACAAAGAGTTGCTTTTTATATGGATAACTCACTTTTATTAAATTGATATCAATGGGTGCCATGCAATTGTTAATTGAAATCAGCCATTGCTGGCCACTTACTAAAGGAGTAATGCTTGGTATAAGGAGTCCCAGTGGTAGGAAACCCTGTGATTAGCACATTGTAGGGGAATTTTTCACCATTTTAATCAACTCAAACCTGAAAATTCAGTTTTTACTGTAATTAACCCGAATTCCACTCCCTCATCATACATATTGAATTTATAAAGCAGGAAATTGCTTTTTTAATTGACTTTTCGGCCAATAGTTGTCCCATGTAAAGCCACCCTGAGATATGGAGATTGGTAGGTCCTCACACTCAAGAGCAGTTTTAAGTGTCTCTGTTGTAATATGGAAAGGCAAACGTGGCCAACACTGACTGCATTGGGTAATATATCAATGGTTTTTGACCTCACTTTTGTTAGGGGACAGGGTTATGTGGTGGCCATCTTGAAGGTACGGGGACAGCAATGCCAGCTCAACCCGATAATGCTTCTCTAGATTACTCCCCATATTTTATCTTGCTTGACCCCTGTGATTTTAACCTTGAGACTATGAGATATCCACATTTGAATGTTTAGGTATTATAGAGTTAATAACAAAAAAAACTGTTTTCTCTTCTACTTTTGAGAATATATTTAGATAACAAATGGCTTCTGAATTTTAAGCGGCATTATAAGGTTTTCTATTTAAAGAGTGCGGAGGAGGCCACTTCATTCTAGTTCTGGGTTGCATCCCCAAGGAATAATTTTATGTATAGGAAACCGTTAAATTGCTTAATGTATGGTCATGGGAATTTTAACTAGGGGTCAAATTAAAGAGCTATGTATCTATCTCTGTAGCTCACTGTAAAGTGTAATACTGCTCAAACTATTTTGGCCAGCTGTGTTGGATAGCCTGGATTCTTTAACACTTTTGTGTTTTATCAAACCAGTCAAATGTGATTGCTATTGATACCAAAGAACTTCTGTTTGTGTAGCCAGAATGTCATTCTGATGAAACGGTCATTTAAGTGTTTATTTCAGACTTTGTGGCAACTCTACGACCGATAAAAACGTAGTAGATTTTCTTATTACCATTTTCAAACTCAGAGATAAGTTGCCCTAAAAGACAGACTTGGCTGCGCTGCGCTTAGGACCCCTTAACATGGAACGATTATTTCTCCAATAATCGTCGAATCATGTGAGAATGAACAGTAATCATTTAGTTTTAACATGATAAACGACAATTCTTTGCTTGTCGTTCATTCAAATCAAGCATAAAAATCATCATTCATCATTTCCCAGTCGTCCCGTGTCGTTCAGTCCTTCGAAGACTATTCACGGGCATTTCCAGACTCTTCTGACAGAACAACAATGGCTTGAATGAGCTATGATGGAAAAAAAGGGCAAAAAATGTAAATGACTATCTGGATGTCTTTTGAAAGCACACAACTCGTTTGCTCGTTCCAACGATTAATTGCTTCGTGTAAAGGGACCTTAACAAACTTAACTTTTTGTGTCACTAGTTATTTTTCAAGTCTGATTGGCATTTCGGTTGAAGGCTATTCTACCCAACTTCTCCATGCAAATGAATGTTCGTCCAATCGTTTATTTGTTTTTAATGGGGAGAGAGAGAAAGACGATAGTAATAGCCACTTCTATCCAAGCTTGAGTGATGAAAAGTAACATTCCTGATCCTTCATCTTGAGAACTGGGGGCTTCCATACACATCAATAGTTGGTCCTGCCAAAAAAAGTTGATTCAGACTTCTTTTCTCTAGTGTATGGGGTTCTTAAAGGGGTTTTGTCATTACAAAAAAAAATCAATACTTACTTGTTCCTACCCAGGCAGTTTTATTACCACATCTTCTACTCACTCATCTTCTCCTGGCTCCTCCAGTTCCCTGGGTCACCTCACTTTCAGCCAGCCGGATCCTCTTTTTTCTGTTTTGGGTCATCCATTAGCTGCAGTTCACTTCTTGCAGGGCACTGAATGCTAATAGTGGCGTAGCGTTCACTGCCTAGCAGGGAATGCTGAATCCTCAGCAACCTGCTTTAGCACGCATGAGCGATATCTCGCCACTAATTGTTCATATAATATATGAAACACCAGAGCAAGGCAACACGCATGCGCAGTCCAGCTGAAGCAGGCTGCCAAAGATTCGGCATTCCCTGCTAGGTAGTGAACACTACGTCACTAAGGACCGGGTACACTGACCTGCAGGAGGCAGAATGTACGCCTCGTCACAGGAAGAAGAGGATCCAACCAGCTGGAGGTGAGGTGACCTGGAGGACTGGAAAGCCGGAAAAGATCGGTAAGGAGAAGATTAGGTAAGGAGATTGCCTGGGGAGGAAAGAGACATGTCCTGATAACTGCTTGCCTATCCCATTTAACACCCAGCAGAGTAACTTAATTAGACCAAATCATAGTTTTAGTGTCCAGCCCACTCTTTAAATGATTTAATGATTTTGATTATGAGCACATTTCTGCTTTGATATAGTTGAATTTATGCATCAGACTTCTTCCCAACCTGGTGATTTTCCTATATTTAATGCCTACATATACTGTAACTGGTATATGGTTGCTTGATCATGATAAGTATATGCGCTATTCATGCACATATCTCTCCATGCTTCCTTTTAGTTCTTCTGGCAGTTATATAACATTAAATATTTTCACTATGTAGTTTATTTTATTATATTCCTTCCCTTGTAAGTGTAGATTAAAAGCAGATGACAGGATTTGGATCGGAAAACAGAGAAATGTCACCAAGTTTATTAAGGACAGACGCACATGATTGGAACCAGGCAAAGCTGTAAACTTGACTGATGCATAAAAGCTGCCCTGGTATATAAGATATATAGTGTTAGAGTGCGAATTGCTTTTTCTCCTTAAAACCATATGCGGGCAGCATATTCCATGTGTACATACAGCTGCAGCAGCGTCCGCTGAAGAAAACATTTCCAAGAGCGATCTCAAGTTCCGGACATGCCTCATGTCAGTGTGATGAGTTCTGCGGTAATGACAGAGGCCAGTTTCACATTAACACATCCTGACTGCTGACTTATGTGTCGCTCCTCTAGCTCACCCCTAAGGACATGTGCAGTAAGTACCAATGGGGAGAGTGGAGTAGTAAAAGGCAGCCCCAAGCAGTTTACATATTGGCGGTCATTAAGGTCTTTCCCATATCTTCTCCATTTTGGACAAATGACATAAATTAGATCTGTCACCCTGCATTAAGGCATATCAGTGTCTTTAAATCATCAAATATGGATATGTAAAGTTTACTTTGTGTTAAAGTAGTACCCTAGGAACACTAACATGCAGCAAATTCACTCGGCTATGTTCAATTTCGTAATGTACTGTAGTCTAAGTCAGAATTTGATCACTGAACAGTGATCTCATAGACCATAGGGATCTTTATATGAATGTCTCATTTATGTTTGCACTGTATGTGAACTAATGCATAATACAGGTTGAGCTGAAAGTTTGCACACACCCGTTTAACTGGTGTAATAAGGAGAAAATTGACTTCCAATGTGTGAAAGTATTAAATTGGAGGGAGACTGCATTTTTTTGGGGAGGATATGTTTTCTGCGGCCATTTTGAACTCACTCATGTTGAACTCAGCTTAGTTTTTTCAAATGGGAAGGGGGTCATTTGATATATGAGTCTTGGCTTGGATTTACTCAGAAACACACTGGAAATGTCAGTTTTGCCCCATCATTACTTGTTTAGAGCTCAAGTGAGGGCAAAGTTTCATAAAGCGCTTTACATTACATGTTCCTTGTGTCCACCATTCTGCCAAATGCACATGGTTGAACATTTAATTCAGTCTTCATGAACATGCTGAACTGTAGGTGATATTTTTCACAGTATTGAGGGATTCGCCGTTTCGGGTGAACCATATTATGCATTTTTCCCACATACACAATGAACTTGAAATGGCCCCAGATATAAAACTTCAAAGGTTTTATGTCCGATGATCTTGGTGTACCGGACCTCTACGTCCAATCCAGTGGCCATGGAGTTGCACATCCAGCCATCTGCTTACAGCCACAGCAAAGTGCGCCATCTTGTTGAAAATAATGTGGAAACTCACTGTTCTCATAGAGCACAGATGGGAATATAGTATTCTGTAACATCTGGAGGTAATTCTCATCAGTAAGTGATCCTCAAAAAAAGCCCTGGATGTCAGACACAATTTACAAACTTTGCCCTCGATTAACTTCTAACTAATTAAAGATAGGGAAAAACTGACACTTCTAGAGTAAATTCTAGTCAAGACTGATTTATCACATGACACCCTTCCCATTTAAAAAACCTGAGCTGGATTCAGTGTAGCAGAGTTCAAAATGGGTACCGAAAACATTTCCTCCACCATAAAAAGGCAGCCTCCTTCCTAATTAATACTGTCAGACATTGAAAATCAATTTTCAAATGACTACACCAGTTAAATGGATGTGTCCAGATTTTTGCCTTGCCCTGTACGTGTTTTCCTAATTGTGTATGTTCCTTTTTGTATTGATATCGATGTAAATGTTCTGAGATGATTGTACAAAAGTATTCATTTTTAATGACTTTGTATGGTTTCTAAGGTAGTAGTAGTTGTGGTAGTACCGTAGTAGTAGTAACACTATTTGATTAACCTTGTGTTTGGGTTAGAGCCAAGTATACCCTTCTCCATACCACAATCAGGTTGTTTCTTGCTTGTTAAAGTGATTGATCTCCTAGAAAGAAGAATAAGTGACATCACTGAATGTAGTTAACGACATCATCCAGGAGCGTGACCTCTCTGGTCCCATAAGAACTTTACAGCTGCTTACCCGCTGATCCCATTATAGTTTTTGCTGTTCTTCTAGACTTGCCTGTTTGCCAGCAGTTATTCCCGATGCTGATGGAACCCAACAGTAGTCCACTATCAAGTAGGTGAAGTTCACTGCCCAGTGTCAACGGCTGTTGTGATGTTTGATTAACACTGGGCAGTGAAGACCATTCACTTGACAGTGGACTGATTTCTGGCTTCATTAAAAACTAAAGCCATTGGGGACCAACAGGGGTGGACGAGTAGCGAAAACTATCATGGGCATGTGCTATAGAGTTGCTGTATAAGTATGCATCCGGTCCCAATTGTCCAAGGACCTGGCACGTGTATGAGAATAGAAAAAAGTTCTTATATTTGTCCAGCCTCTGTTCAAAGACTTCAATTGAAGGAGAACTCACCACCTCCCGTGGCAACCTGTTCCATGCATGAACATGTAGGCACATTCAATGTAAGACCTGATCTTAGCAGCAGCTCCATTGTTCTACTTAAAAAGACGGGTCCTATACAATGGACCCTCCAAATGCCCTTATAATAGGCCTTATGGGTACGGGCACCCCTATATGACTGTGAGCAGGGCTTTCATACAACAGCTTTGTTTGTCTCCTTCTCATGTTCTTTTGTGATTGTGGAGCCATATGAATCCTCTGTACTTACTGTCCCTGAACAGGTTACGTCTGGATAACTGTGTATGACATCATTATCCTTTTATGCACAGCATTACGTTATTAAACTAAAATCTCTGACCTTTCCAGAAAAGTGGTATAATTTTATTTCTTGACAATAACCCCAAGAAGACTGTGTCATTGTGAGCCATTATTTTAAGATTTATGATTTGTGTAAATCGACCTGTAAAGATGTGATGTAATTGTGACTCATCAAACCTTGGTTTAGAAAGAGCCGGCGGACGGCTTCAAAGCAATTTTTTTCATTTATGGTCTGTTTCATCTTTTTATCTGGTATTATATATTTAGTACTGCTCCGGAAAGAGTTTGCAGTTAACTCCTTTAGAAAAATAGATTACTTTTTATTCCATTTACTATAATCTTGATTTCATCTATACTATCAGCGTAGATCTTGGACATCAAGTCTTTCCTCTTCCCAAAGGATAAATTCATAGTACATGTTGTTAGCTTCAAGATGGTTGAGATAATATTGTTTATTTGTATTGATGGTGGTCTAAGACAGTGTTTCTCAACTCCAGTCCTCAGGGACCCCTATAGTAAGAACACCCGTGGCAATGTCTGAGGCACTGATGATAATTACATCACCTGTGCACCACTGAGAAAATCCTTAAAACATGACCTTGTTGGGAGTCCGTGATGACTAGAGTTTAGAAACACTGATCAACGAGATGAGACACCAGCCATACTGGAGCCATAAATGAAGGGAGGCTAGTACTAGGATCAGTTCTGGACCTTTTGGGCTACAGTTGGCAGCCTTCTAAACTTTTAACTCCCAAAGGGGTTGTACCAAGATTGCAAGTTATCCCCTATCCACAGAGACCCCACTCTCCAATTTATCCACTCACCACCCTTTTCCCCTATCTTTCTCATTGCGCCCCCCACAGTGAGGAGGAAACTGAATGGAGTGCTAGTCAAACAAGCAAGCTGACGTTCCATTCAGTTTCAGTGGGACTTTGGAGATATCATACACACCACTCTGTTATTTCCGTCAACCCAATTAAATTAATGGATCGTCTACTCTGCATACTCGACCAGCACTCCATTCATTTTGACGTCACTGTTGGGGAAGAAGTGACCCCGCAATGACAGGCCAAGGGAGGCATGGGACTCTCCTTTCTTGAGATCAGTCGAAGTCTAGTTGCAAACTATTAATTTCCTATCCTCAGGATAGGCCATCAGATCGTCATGGGTTCACCCCCAAGACACCTACCAGTCAGCTGTTTACCAGGTCACTATGCTCATCGACTGAGCTGATTTTTGCAAGACGCAAACAGCTCTGTTCTCTCTGCCATGGCCAAGCATAGTATTGCACCCATTCATTTCAATGGGAAATACCAAGCCTGGTCTGTAATACCAAGCCTGGCCACTGCAGTGGTAACAGAGCTGTCTACTTCCTGCAAAAATCATCTCAGTTCAGAAGTGCATCAGCCTGACTAATAGTTTATCAGATAATCGCCCAGCCCATCAATCTACTATTGATGACCTATCCTGAAGATAGGCGATCAACAGCTTACAACTGGAGTACTACTTTAAAGAATGGTACATTTTATATACATATATACTGTCTTTATATATATATATATATATATATATATATATATATATAGTCATTTAAGGTGTCTATCTGGTTGTCTGGTGACATATTCCCTTTAAATTGTGCACTTAAAGCAACTCAGCAAAGCCAAGTTATTTACAAAGAAAATGCAGGGGGTAAACAAGTCTTCTATAGATGGAGCAACATGACTTCCTGCATACAAGTTTCCAGCTGTGAATCCTATACAAAGTCTTTGCCTGAATGCTCCTTAACAGGTGAAAGTGATCCAAGTGGCTCTCAGTCGAATTACAATACCTTCCTATTCCCCACAATGAGGTTAAAGACAAAAGAAACTGATCCTGCTTCTCTGAAGGGTTCTTCAGTAATTGGTATTATTCTGGTGCTCTCTTTTCAAGTCTTCCCGCAATGATTAATTAAATAGTGTAGACGCTTGTGTCACCCTATACCCCGGTGTCATGCTCTCATCTTCTTTTACCTTTTATTTCTTTATTAATTGATTTCCATCTCAGAATTTACTTTTTTGTGATATAACAGGTATTAAGAACCAGGCACAGATGAGATTTATGTACCAGTACTTCTCTCATAATCCAGAATATTTGATATTCTGGAGCCCGTTGATTCACACACCCCTGGGTGTATACTACCTCCATATTGCAGATTTTATGCATGTGTTCTATATAAAGTACAAACATTGCAGTTTCTAATTGTGATTTTACGCACAACAATACCTTTAATTTCACTTTAAGGGCGACTTCACATAAACTGTAGATGTTGCAAAATGCCTGCAGCAGAATTTGTTGCAGAAATTCCACATTTACAGCACAAAAGCCACGTGGAGTAGATTTTAAAAATCTCCTTCATATGGAGTAAAATATATCTGCAGCGAATTTTTGAATAGCATTCTGGATTTTAGGGCTTATTCAGACGATCGTATATCGGTCAAGTTTTAACACCCAACCATTATATGCTGCCCTTCTCTTCTAGTGGAGGAGGCGGGCTGGGCCGGGAGTTAGTGCATTGAGCTCCCGCCCCCTTTCCGCCCATCGCCACTATTTGCAATGGGAGGGGCGGGGTGGAACTTAGCTCCACCCCATCCCATTGCAAATAGTGGAGAGGGGGTGGGAGCTCAAAGCACTAGCTCCCAGCCCGCCACCTCCACTCGCAGAGAAGGGCCCGACCAATATACGATCGTCTGAATAAGCCCTTAAATCCACAGCATGTCTATTTATACTGCGCAATTTTGCCGTTGTTTTCAACACTTCAAATACAAGGGTTAAAATTCACAGCAGATCCACAACAATATACTTGCCAAAATTTAAGTGTCAGGTAACCCTCTAGCCCCCCCCCCTCCAACTTAATACATTTCATTTACCTCAATATATATGCAGCAATGATTATCTTTTTCTCACTGGTGTTTTAGTAATCTGTACTTTATAATCATTATGCTCTTGTTATAATGGAAATCAATTCTCAATGCAGTGACGTCCTGATGAGCCTGTGATAGCAGCCAATCAGAGGAGGCAGAGCTGCAAGGGGAGGGGCAGAGCATCAGCTTGAACAAATGATGAGGCAGGGGGTGTGTCCCAGACTATGTCAGAATCAAAGGCACTGATATTGAACTGTCATCATAGATTACAGCTCTGCCCTAATGGAGACAAGCTAAAAAGGAGAAAAGCATTAAGATCTGAGGAAAGTTAATAGCAGGGAGTTATTCCTTGAAGGTACTGTACTGACTTGCATATCAATTTTCAAGGTCATGAGAAACATTTTAAACTGATATTGTGGTGTCCTGTCCCCTCTATTAGTTAAAGTTAGGGACTTTATCCAGTGGGACATTGCACAGTATCCATTGTCCCTGCTGGATGAGATGAAACCTCAGTGAAATCAATAGGAGGCATCAGTATACTTAGCTTTTGCAAATATGAGCATTTAAAGATGTGCTCCAGCATGAATCGTTTTCTCCTGATGTCTTCCACATAATGTTATACAATATATGCATTCACCTAACAGTCTCTGCTACAGCACTGGAGATTGGCAGCTACCAGCCCACCTGTAAAACAGATTGTGGACATGATGGTTTTAATTTAGTCTAGATATACAGTAGTTTTCTGAATGTGATTGCTTGCATTCTTTATTTTGCATTTGTCCTTACTCATAAGGTCTAACATATACTAAAACCCATAGATGCACGTGGAGTTCTACTCGTTATCACCCTATTACCAGAAAATCATTAGAATTAGGTTTACACAGTCACCGAAGAAACAGGAATTCTGGAAAATATGAATTCCGGATATATTTATGTTTTGGAACATATAAAAATTGGATACATTTTCAGTTAAAGGGGTATTCCAAGACCTCTACTATTGATAACCCTTACTTGTAGGTCATCAGCAGTTGATCAGCAGGGGTCTACCACTCCGGATCCCCGCCAATCAGCTGATTTTCCGGCCCGCTATCAGTGCAGTGGGTCAGATGTTGTCATTGGCGGTCAGGGACAGTAGCGTAATAGCTGGCTTCACTCCTATTCAAATCAAGTGGAGCACTGCCTCCTATTACACTTCCAGCTCTGACTGCTTTGAGGAGTCAGAAGTGTAAAAGGAAGCGTTTGCTGCTATTGTTTTCAATGGGAGTGAATACTGATATTACATTTCGAGCCCTGACCACCAATGATGACGTCTGACCCGCTGCTCTGACAGTGGGCTGGGCAATTAGCTGATGAGTGGGGATCCTGAGGGGCAGATCCCTGCTGATCAGCTATTGATGACCTATCATGAGGATAGGTGATCAGTAGTAAAGGTCCCAGAATATCCCTTTAACCTTGATAGACCCATAAGACATTGATTCATGGCAAGAGTGCAACTACTTATAATTCCCAATGTGCATTTCCCCTGATTTTCCAGCAGAGAGATGAATTTTGCTTCACACGACTGATGTCTAAAGCTTTTTCTCCATGCTAGAAGACTAGCTCATAATTCCTCCAGTTCTGTTTCATTAAATCAAACAAGGCAGCTCTGTCGACACCATATGCTGCCGGTGTATAATTTATAAAACATTACTAGGTTCAGGTTGGATTACACAGCGAAATACATAAAGTATCCAACGCTATACATCAACTCTGTGTTTAGATATTATGGTGAACTAGAGTGTTTCTATTAGTGAGTTTGTGGTGTACTGGTGGTTCTTCCTCCTTATGGTTGGATGACGGCCATCAACATTGGATGACTGTTGGTATAGTCCACTGAGGTCAATAGGATCTGACGACAATCTAATGTGTATGAAGTCAGGTTGACTTTCCCGCGATATCTGCTTTTGGGGAAAATACAGTTTTCAGAGTTCATTGGAACTCCTTGGAAGCTGACGAGAGCATTAACTCTTACTGATGAAAGCATAAAAACTCTCCTGCTACATATGAAAAGTTCTGTATTCATGAAAGTATATTTTAAAGAGGCTAGCTAACTTTTAATTTTTTCTTTAACGGCTTTAAATATTGTTCAACAATAAAAGAAACAGTATTCATCAGTTCTTCTCTTCGGTGATCCAATGTTGGAGATTTGGTGGCTGGCACATGACTGCTGCAGCCAATCAGTGGCCACAGTGGTCATGTGCTAAACTCCTAGCATCACCGCTCCATAAGGGGAGCTATGACACCAGCAGTATGGCATGTGACTGCTGAAGCTTCTGAGTGGAGATAATAGATGTCCCTGAGACATTGACCATTTTACCCTTCCTATAACTTGACTGTTTATGGAACCCATGCAAGATATTACATTGACCTAGATGTGATACTAGGCTGGGGAGCAAGATGGCTTCACAGCTTCTGTTTGAACTCAACATGCAGGCAGAAAGTAGAACATGTATTGTAGGAGTCAAAGCAGTTACAGTAGTAAAACAAGAAGGCCTTTGGAGTGTTTGATCGGTGTGATAGCGCAGGGTCCATGGCATGTCACTACTGAAGAGAGGGCATGATGGCCTTGGCACCCAGAGCTTGCATCGCTAGTCCCATGCTGGATACAGCTACATTCAATTATATATTCATTGAGCAGTGTCATTTAGGCAAATCTTTGAATTATTTTGGCACTTTATGACAGTATTATATCAGGGGCATATCTGGGGGTCAGGCGACACGTGTGCATCTATATGCTGGATGGGGGCAGCTGCACCTTTCTACACTGTCCAAGCTCAGTCATTGTGACAGCTGAGCCTACCCACTCCTCCTTGCCCCCAGTACTGTCTGCCGCAGTGTGAATTACATTAATTATGCTCTTACACAGATACTGGTCTTTTTCGTCATGCTGCCGGGCCGTCACTGGGTGCAGTTTTGCTGTCTCCAGCGCCTCATAGCAGGAGGAACCGGAGAACAGAGGAAAAAGATTGAAGATGCACCCAGAGCCACCTTGGCAGTGCGATAAGTGAGACCAAAGGCTGTGTGAGAACTTCATTAATGTAATTCATAGTGTGGACAGAGAATACCAGAGGGCGGCACACGGGGGGAACACTAGTACTGTGGAAGCCACATGGGGAGCACTATTACTACTAGAGGCCATGTGCAGAACATTATTACTACTGGGGACCATATCGGGAGCACCATTACAGCTTGGAGCCTAATGGGGAGCACTGTTACTACTGGGAACCATAAATCACTATTGGGGAGCCATAAAGGGAGCGCTATTACTACTGGGGCTACATGGAGAGCACTATTACTAGTGTGGACCACAAAGGAAGTACTGTTATTATTATTTGGGGCCACAAAAGGAGAACAATTACTGTCGGGGCCACAAAGGGGTAGCCCCAAGCTGAATGTTTGCCCAGGGTACAGAAAAATGCAGCTCCATTTCTTTATATATACACAGTGTATCAATGTATTTGAGGGGCATTTCAGCTCATTAAACCACGTTTGGGAAGTAGAAACTAAAGGTCACCACCTTAGCATCAACTCTTGATATTATTGTAGATTATCTGCACTCTAAACTATTTTCTATAGACTGTAATGGTTTGTCATCTGGTTCATGGTACGTTTGTGTTCTTTATACATCTTCCTAGTTCTTTTCAGACTTCTTTGATGATATTTTTCCAGCAACAGTCTAAGGCAGCCATTGTCCTTTCAATAAGTGGTGATAGAGGAGTTCTGGAGGTCAGTGGTACAGAGTTATAGAAAGTCACTCGTTCTGAGATTTGTGTTTTCCAGTCTGGCAGTTGTATTGATTGTTTCCAAATTGATTTTGTGGAAGCAGCATACATGATAAGATGTGAGACACCAAGCTATTCACTCCGTACATAAGGGGGCTGCAAATGCCAGATCCTACCCATAATGTGCAACAATGGGATATTTATTTAATGGTAGCATCGGGATCATTCTAATAACTGTCTATGGTGACCACAGTCTGAAAATAGTTAAAAGCTAGAAACCACTATAAATCTACAGCTTACTGAAAGGATAACCCTGTCCAACTCAGAGCACCCCTAGTATACATAAATCTCTGATAGTTTACCGCAGGGTTTCAGTGTAGGTAAAATGTATCAGTCCAAGATGTTTAGCTCATAGAAGTTGGTTTAGACTAGATACATTGTAGCAAATCATATTTTGTAAGAAATATTAGGGTTGAATTCACACAGGGCAGATTTGCCGCGGAAATTCCGTCTTGAATTTCGCCGCGGCAAATCCGCCTGCGTCCGCTAATCCTGCAATTAACCAGTCTTAGAAATCTCGTCCACACGGGATCGTAAATCCATCACGGCAAAGCTGGCAGAAGCCGGCGGTGCGGATTCGCCGGCCGCAGCATGTCCATTCTTTTTTTTTTTTTAGCTGCGGCCTCGCTCTTCTTTATGGGAGCGCTGGCCGCAACGGAAAAGCGTGCGGCCAAGCCACTTTAAAACTTGCGGCTAAGTGCCGCGGGTTTTAAAGCAGCGCTTTCCCGGTGGAAATCTCGTGTTTTTTTGCTGCTGCCACACAGCGCCGGGAATACGCTGTGAGGGAACCCAGCCTAGCTCTGTACATTGAATGCATACAACACAGCAGTGATTGATTACTCCTTTCCTCTATGTCTGGGTTTACATGGATCAGTTTTGTCCTGCTAGTTGTATCATACCTGAGCTGGGCACAACTAATGACATTTTGGTCCACTGTATGCATCAGTCCAGCAACCATAACCTGACAGAAAATCGCTGCATGCAACTTTTTGCAGTCTGGAGCAGAGAAATATTCAGTATCGTAACAGATGTCCCAATTTGTAGTGCATGCTATATGAAAGTCTGCCCCTTGATCTGATTGCCAGAAAGGCTCATTGTGGATCTAGCTGCAACTCCCTCACACAGGATTGTTTTGATAAAATTGTATGCAACACTTAAAGGGGTTTTCCCTCAAAACATACTTGTCGCCTATCCACAGGATAGGGGCTTTACACGATCTTTCAAACGATTGAAAGATTGACATTTTTAGTGATCGTTTTGCATAAACTGCTAATGGACACTAATGTCCATTAGCAGTTTATAGCCTTCATTTGCATGTAAATGAGCCTCCAGCAGCTGTTTGCAAATCCCAGCATGTGGTTTAGACTTTGTACTCAGCTGCATTGTATTCGACTGGGCTGCCATGGGCTGTCAGCTGAATACAATGTAATCAGCTGCTCCCGTGGTGAATACAACATGCGGTCCCTGCTATCTCTGTCAGGGTGAATGATTGATTTTAAGCTAACCTAAAAATCATTGTTCAGCCAAAGAGTTTTCCTTCCTCTTCTTTGCACCAAACCAAACGTTTTGCTAAAATTCGGCGAACCAGTCAAACCAAACTTTTAAAAAGCTCACTACTCTACTAGAGTTTTCCATTCAGCACCCAGAGATTTTGAAAATGGGAAGTAATTCAGACATAAAGCATATTTCCTACAGTTCCCATAAATTTTAGGGCCGTGCCATCAAGTTTGAATCTTCACTTTAGGACAGGGGCGTAGCTAAAGGCTCCTGGGCCCGGGTGCAAAAGATTATCTTGGGGCCACCAACTTCTCTTAACCCCTTAACGCAGAGGCGTAACTTGTAGCTTCTGGGCCCCAATGCAAAACCTGTAACAGGACCCCAAACTATAATGCTTTACTCATAGTACTGGGCTCCCTATATGGAGAAGACAGGCCTTATGGGCCCCCCTAAGGCTCCTGGGCCTGGGTGCAACCACATCCCCTATAGTTACGCCAGTGCTTTAGGATACTCTATGCATTGTGCGCAGCAATAAAATCTGATCCTGTATCTGTTGGCTGTAAGTAATGCTGCCGTTGCTAGTCTGCCTAATTTAATTTCTCACATCAGCCTTTTCGATTTCATTGACGTCACGTAGTTCAGTTGTCAGGACATAAATAGACAACGTGCGGACTCCTAGCAGCTGTGGAACTAGTGGTCCCAGAACCAGAACGACATGTCTGTCAGCTCCATTCCCAGAGCCAGACGGTGCCTACTACAGCACATCAGTGTTTTGTGTGAGGTTTATTACTTGTAGAACTGATCCATTTCAGCGCAGCGCCTTCTGAGTCATATTGAGTGAATCTGTCTGGAGAGAGGCCAGAAGACGTTCTGCACAGCAGCAGAGGGCTGTACAATCCTACCGAGAGCAGCCGGAGAGCTACTAGTAACTGAGCTAATGGTCTGGACTGCTCATGACACACTGAACATCTGGAAGTCTGTCTGCTCTGGGAGTTTCCAGATCAATGCAGGACAATAGAAAAGATAGCAGCAGTTGTGTATGAGCGAGACTGCAGGACTGGATACCGTAAATGCAATTGTCTAGTAATAGTTGTTCAGAAATGGGAATGCTGGTTCGTCACAGGGATGGAATGAAAACTGGCCATTCAATAAGGGTCACGGACTCTGACTGCTCATGATACAAGTTTTGTTACTTTGTTGAAGATCTCTAATTCCTTCGGCAGGCTTCACACGGGCGGATTCCAATTGCGGAATCTACACTGAGGATCCGCGGCAAAACGCAGGCATTGAAAAACATGTTAAATTGCTCACACTCGCGGATACGAATTGTGTATTCCGCCAGTGGAGAAAAGTTGCAGCATGCTCTATTTTACCGCTGATTCCATGAAGTCAATGGAGGCCGTCAAACCCGCAGCCCGTGCCAAATAACATTGCGTATTGGCTGCGGATACCGATGCCATCGCTAAGTGATAGCACGGGAGATAGAAACAGTAACAAAAAAGCTGTTCTCCGCATGAACGACGGCGAGCTGCCGCAGACATACGCATTACAGAAAATTCAGGTATGCAGGGTTGCTGGCCAGGCTCATAGCATGCGGAATCCGGTCCGCCCATGTGAAGCCGGCCTTACTTTTGCCTTTTGTGTATGAAAGGGGTTGTCTGGTTGTAAAATATTAAAAATATTCTTCTTAGGACAGGTCATCAATAGTATAATCAGTGGGAGTCTGTTTATAACTAGACAACCCCTTTAAGCATGTGGACTTTAAGCTTTGTAGACATTATGCAGTTTCTAGGTGGAGATCTGTGGGCCCACTGATGCTTGAAGAGTCAGCACGCCCATGGTTAGTGGTTTGCACATACATAGTAAGGAAATTGCAAGCATAGCCCACCATGTTTTAGGTTACGGAGACCTTTTTGTGGTCACCCAGTCAATTAACCTGTATGCACAGACACTTCCTGCTGTCTTTGCTCATGCATGTATGTTAAAGTGAGAAAACCAGCTGTACTTACCCCTCTACTGCCACTCTGATTCATAAGAACAGTTTTCCTCTGTGAGTCCCAGTGGTCAGACTCCAGTAATCATACATTAGTTGCCTATCCTGTGGATAGGTGAGGAGTTAAGAGAAGTTGTTGGGGCCCCAAGATAAACTTTCGCACCCACCTGGGCCCATGAGCCTTTAGCTAAGCCCCTGGGTGATAGTGTAGATATGTTTAGAGGGAAAACCCTGTTAAATGGGATACTACCATTGTGACATCCCTAAAAACAGTGTGGCTGGCTGAATTAGCAGACAAGATGAAAGCAATTCTACACCAGACTAGGAATAACTATGAGGCCTTTCACTCAGCCAGCAACCTACTGTACACTGACGAGGGGTGAAAAAAACCCAAAACAGCTATCATCATCTTTTTCCTTCTGGAGAAGACTCTGACTTTGGCTTATATTCCTAGTCATGTTACCAGGCCTGTTAAAATGTTGGCCATTTAACTTATGGCAAAGCTGCCTCCTAATAGTTGGCGCTGCAGAAGAATTGTACTGTCTCCCATTTGCATGCTAAATTTCCCAGAGGAGCATTGCATGGCCTTTTAAGTCTCTTTGTGTCTACTAAGTGGCCTCCACAAGGAGAAACTGTACCCTTCTAGCCCCCAAATACAACATAAGAGTTAGGAGAAAAATTCCTTCTTTTGGAGTTTCCATTCATTTTGAAGGAGACAAAAATAACAATAAAACATAATAAGAAATACAATTATTTAATTAAAACATGTTTAATTTTAAAGTGATTTTCCATATAAAACTGATGGCCTATGCATAGGCTTAAACAAATGTCCTTGTTTAGAGTGCACTTGTCTCATGGCAAGCTACCAGTATAAAGAAGTGCACACATGCAGGGCTATATTTTACTAAAATGTTGGCCCCAGAAGTCTAGAAGCTGTCTAGGTATAAAAAAAGAAATCCTGAGATAACTATACTTAGAAAGCCAAATACCGGATGGATTCTCCTACTCTTTCAGCGGGCTTAGTGTCTGGATACAGTAAATTTGGTAGTTCTGTGTTATTCTTCCTACAATTATGGGAAATGGTTTCATTATTCCAAACCACAGACAATGTTTGTTAGAAATCCAATCTATACCAAGGAACTTCCGATCAATATAATTAACTGCAATTATAGTTGATTTTTATTGAGCGGGATGATAAGTGCAGTCGCAGTTCTGCAGTGTTTTGTGTGTCTGGTGTGATGCACCACAATAACCACAAGATCTTATATCTACTATCGTCTAAACTGGAGGTCTTATCAGCTGGGTTGTTGTGTAAACCAATATTACATGACAGCCGTTATCTAATATCACGTAATAACGGTGATAGTTTTCTTCAGCCCTCTTGAGGTTCCTTTTTTTTGTATCCTCCATATAATAACTTTTTTTTTTTAGAACTTGTATGTTCTTGTATCCCTCAGTTACTCCTCCTGAATATTTATGTATAAACTGAGTGTTACCATTACACTTGTCAAAGAGGTGTGGTTCTACATAGTAGGATACAGTAAACACTGATTGGACAGACTCAGAGTGTGTAGGAACACCCCCACCCCTCCGAACTGGGAACACCCATTTATTTAAACATTTCTAGGAGGAGTAAAAAGGAAGGTGAGAATACGGAATTTTAAGAAAAAATACTCCAGGACTGTTATTTCACGTAGAATATAAGTATTTCCTAAAATGGATATGTTAAGAGCGAACAGATCCTCTTTAAAGGGGTTGTCTAGGACTTCAGCCATTTTTCTATTGATGACCTATCATCAGTATTGGTCATCAATAGATGATCATTGGGTGTCCACCATTCGGGATCCTCACCAATCAGCACTTCTATCAGTGTGGTCAACGCTGGAAGGAGATAGTGCTGTCAACATTGTGATGGCCCAGCTTGGTCCTGGAGGCACAGTTCCCATTGAATTCAATAGGAGCTGTGGCTGCTGCACTATCGAAAGCGTGATCTGGGTTCTGCTATGTTTGTACTGAAAGTAATGTTGAGAATCAGCTGAATGACAGGGATCCCCAGTGTTGGACCCCATCGATCATCTACTGATGACCTATCCCAAGGATAAGTCATCAATAGAAAAAATGCCCAAAGTCCCGAACAACCCCTTTAAGGAACATCAACATCAAAGAGGGCAGTCTCACAGAGCATGGGTAAACAAAAAATGGGGCACAGAGTCACTGGCCTCTTCATTCAGCTGATTGGTAGGGGTGTTGGAAGTCAGACTCGCACCAGACAGATATTCATTGCCTGTGCTAAAGAAACCACTTTTAGGGGCTTGTTTGGTTACTGGACAACATTGCTGCTATAGCTATAACTGTCTTAAAATAGCAAACAGAGGAATACTTACCCGTCCTCTGCCGATGGGGAACCAGTGCTCCATCCTCCTGGTGATTGTTGTGCAAGATGACGTCAGCGGAAGTCACCTGATTGCTGCAGCCAATCGGAGGCTGCAGCATCACCACTCATTCTCCTGGCATCAACACTCACATCCTGGGCAGCATGATGCCAGGAGTTCAGGACAGAGACATTGCAGTCTCTGATTGGCTGCAGCAGTCAGGTGACCTCCGTTGCACAACAATCATGAAGTAAAGGGGCAACAGCGCTGGATTCCCACAGCAGAGGACGGGTAAGTACTTCTATGTTTGTTATTTTAAGACAGTTGGAGCTATTGCAGCAATATTGTGCAGTAAATGGACAACCCCATTAAAGAAGTATTCCATGAGGCCTGTAGACTGAAGCCATGTATTCTTCATCCTTTGCTAAGGATAGCCACTTGGTCTATTATAAAACACTTATTCATCATGCGAATACAGCTTAGGTTTTTTTAGTGTTCATATACGAGGTTATGGCTATAAAAAGTGGCTGTGATATTTTAGACATCAGCTCGAAGCCTCTCTGAACAGCAGCCATCTGAGGTCACATCACAAATACCTGTATTGCTCATCACTTGAATGTAATGTTTCTGGCAGCAGGACGACCGTAAGGCAACTCCTGACATTGTTAATCATCCTAATTGAGTCTTGGCCTTTGCTATTGTCTGCTGTCTATAACAGTTTTATGCTCCGTGTTATGGCAATGTTTATCAATGACAAACCTGGCTGATGCTTATTACAAAGTAAGAGTTCTGTTAATTTAAAGGGAAAGTCTACTTTTGATTGTTTTATTGTGGAGTACCTCTGAATATCAAACCACTGTAAGAAGCAGTGCAAAATCGAAAAAAAATATGTCGGGAGGTCGCCGAGGGTCGAGAATGACTAAATGGCTAATAATAATAATAACTTTAGCCAAAAATGCAACTTGACAATACAAACTGTCCTGAATGTTTATGTATAGTAATTGCAGTATCTTCTAAGCTCAGGCATTTCTACTCCATACATCTCCTGCCTTCAATTTCTAGGACAGGAAGTAGCTATCTGGTAGATAACATTGTTGGCCATTTGGGCTTTTACTAATCCCTACTTTTTTGTCACCTAGTCTTTTGGATATTCTTCCCACTTCCTCACAGACGAGGTTTCAAATATCTGCTGTCAGGAGAGAGTCAGGACACAGCAATACACATTAAATGGTTGGCCAATAGAGATGAGCGAGCATGCTCGGTAAGGTCAGTTACTCGAGCGAGCATCGCTCTTCTCGAGTAACTGCCTTCTCGTCCGAGCGTGCTCGGGGGCGCGGCGGGGGGAGAAAGAGAGATATATCTCTCACTCTCCCCCCTGCTCCCCTCCGCTCTCCCCCGCCGCCCCCTGCTGCCCACCCCGAGCACGCTCGGACGAGAAGGCAGTTTTTCTAGAAGATGTTCGCTCGATTAACTGACCTTACCAAGCGTGCTTGCTCATCTCTATTGGCCAATCTTGCCGAAATTGGTGGTTCAGCTAACATTCATCTAATCCATATGGCTAGTTTAAGGCTTTAATCAAGATTTCATCCCTACAAAAGCTCCCAGTGTAAATGCCAAACGTATCTATAGGGCAGTGGTCGAACATGTGTGGTGCCACTCCGTTCACTTTCAATAGGACTGCCAGAGGTACAAGCACTGTGCAATTTCTATCAGCCCCATTGAACTGAATGGGAGGGCAACCACGTATGCTCAGCCATCACTTCATTCAATGTGACATCACTGCGGGTGCGAGAGGCATCCCCGCAGTGACAAAAGAGGGGGACCCCTGTTTTCATGATTCTGTGGATAGGGGATACAGCTGATTGTTGGGGTCTCAGCAATGGGCACCTTGTGGTCAGTTCATTGTTGGGGAGTCCTTCTAGCAAAACCGGATTTTCCAAGGTGAGCAATCTCTTTATAAAGATTCTTATGGCTGTGTCATTATGTAAAGTCATGATCAGTAGGTGAAATGACAATGATGGCTGACAGCAGCAGGCGAGCTCCGGTGAATGTCTAAAACATGTATCTCACGAAATCCTTTCTCCTTAGGGAATGTGCAAGTGTGAATAATTACAGATTATACACTGTAAACTGCATGTTAAATATAGTTTGGAAATGAGAAGAAATTGATGTTAATAGGTTGCAGAGTGCAGCTTTGAAACGAAGAATGGAGTTGGGGGCTGTCAACATCTTAGTGGTTTCTTTGTATTTGTATTTTAATTATTTTTCAATTGCTGCTTGTTGTTCTTGAGCAATTACTGTACAACCTCCTTTCATCTCTTTTCTTGTAGAAAAAGACACTAGACTTTAGAAAACAAAATCCCCCAAATTTCCTGTGATGTTCTACTCTTCATCTTTGATTCTGTTGGGTTACGAACAACAATCCAAAAGATAAAAAGTTCAAAAATTTTCCAAAATATTTTCCTGTAATCCCATCAATGCATTAACTTATTCTTCTCCCTCCAGTGTTACCGTCTTTTGACCAATATGTTTTGTAAAAAGTTGAGGAACAGCTTTGTCTTCCCTGGAGGCAGTTTACGGCAACAGGAATCCCCCTCGCCTGCAATGGAGACAAGTTAGCTAAACCCCACTTTCTTCATTAGTCTCTGGTGAAAACCACAAAAGCTATGAAGAAGTTCTTGCATTTAAAGGGGTTGTCCCGCGCCGAAACGGGTTTTTTTTTTTTCAACCCCCCCCCCGTTCGGCGCGAGACAACCCCGATGCAGGGAAGTAAAGAAAGTTTACCGGAGCGCTTACCTTAATCCCCGCGCTCCGGTGACTTCAATACTTACCGCTGAAGATGGCCGCCGGGATCCTCTGTCTTCGTGGACCGCAGCTCTTCTGTGCGGTCCATTGCCGATTCCAGCCTCCTGATTGGCTGGAATCGGCACGTGACGGGGCGGAGCTACACGGAGCCGCTCTCTGGCACGAGCGGCTCCATAGAAGACTGCAGAAGACCCGGACTGCGCAAGCGCGGCTAATTTGGCCATCGGAGGGCGAAAATTAGTCGGCACCATGGAGACGAGGACGCCAGCAACGGAGCAGGTAAGTAAAAAACTTTTTATAACTTCTGTATGGCTCATAATTAATGCACAATGTATATTACAAAGTGCATTAATATGGCCATACAGAAGTGTATAGACCCACTTGCTGCCTCGGGACAACCCCTTTAAAAACTGTTGATGTAGCAATTACAAGTTCCCTAATATGTTGAGCTGGTGGTAATAGTATACTTGTACTTACTATAACCATCTAGAATCAGTGACTAATTAATGCTGTGTTGTCCTAGGGTTAATTAGTCTGTGAATAGGATCAGTAAGATGGTAGGAAACAGTAATATGCAGATAGAAAGTTGAACAATTAATTCTGTTAATTATGTAAAAGGGTTGTGCCTTGTCTGGAAGTTATCTACAGTATAAGGAAGAACTTGCTGATTGGTGGGAGTCTGACTGCTGGAATCCCTACCGATTCCAAGAACAGGGCTCTGGCAGTGAGGGCTGTAGTGGTCATACATGTGTATCGCCGCTCCATTTCAATGGTACTGCCAGACATAGTCAAGTTCAAGCATTCGGCTACACCCTGCAGCCCAGTTAAAATGCATGAATGTCTGACTGGAGCTGGTCATTCCAAGGTGGGTACGAGCCCCATTCTCAGGATTAGTGGGGGTCCTGGCAGTCAGACCCCCATCGATATGAAACTTATGGATAGGGGACCATGTTCAAACAGGGCCCAATCAATTAACATTTCATAGGCCAACAGACATCTCTATGCAAATTAGACATGAGACCTGTACCTATTACAAATTCGGTTCATAAAGCCTAGGTTTTACACACAGTTACAATTGCTTTAAAGGAAACTTGTAATGTAATTCATTTTAGTTCAATTTTAAGTCACAAGTGGGATTAGGACAATGTTAAAAAAATGAAAATAAAAGTTTACAGACAAGTAAAAAAAAACTAGGGTAAAATGTTAAAACCAAAAAACTTATTTTCAATGTAGTAACAAGCTATATAATGAATACAGAGTGTTGAAACACCCATATAGAATGAAAACTGTAGCAGACGGTGATCCAATTTTGCATGCAAGCTGCAGGGGAATGGGAGAACCTGTTAGGCCATGTGACCAAAATGACGGCCATTTTGAATGTCGCCATCTTGGATTCAACTTTAATTTTTACAATGGGAAGGTAGGTGTGTAATATATCAGAATTTCACCAGAAGAACAATGGTGTGCTCCATTTTAGCATAACTTTATTTGTTTTCATGTTAACACAGTGATGTTTCTTCCTTACAGGCAATGTGAATTACGGCATTATCTAAAGCAGAAGGTTTTGAGATTGCCCTATGTCAGGTGTTGCAGTTTATGGAAACCAATGCCACATACATGACACAGACGAACAGTGCTGCTTTGTGGGCTCTTGCTGAATGAGGCCAGTAGAGCGATTGCCTTGTCACTAATGGTTTTTGGTTATCCCGATTTTAGTTTATCAGCGACAGAACCTGTTTCCTGGAATTTAGAAATAATTTTGTCAACTACATTGGGGATAGTAGGAGGTCTGGTTGGGTGCTGTTGATTGAAATCTGCGGTAATAATGTGCTTTGATTACGTGACATAAGGCCAATCTCAACACATTCTGCTTGAGATAATGAAGAAAAAAATCACTGTGTTAGAGCTTATTCACAAGGGTGAGAATCTCCTACAAGTTCTCTGCATCCTATGAACTCCATTCACATGAGAAAAAAAGAGTGGCAGCATGTTCTATCTTTTGGCATTTCCTTGGCTTTCAATGGGACCCTAAAAGATATTTATTGCATGGCACTTGCATGGTATGCAATGTGCATGTAAGGGCAATGGGATGTTTCCCATTGAAATCAATGGGAAACACTTGCGATCCTCTGACGCGTGTGAAACACTCACCTGAGGATCGCAATTTCCCAGAAGCAATGTGAGGGGTTTTTGTATGAAAAATGCCTCGCATTGATATGAAAAACGCACATTGGCAAGCGCTTGTCCATGTGAATTTAGTCTTAACAACAACATGAATAAAGATCTGTTAAAATGAAGCACACGATTGCTTTTTTGGTGAAATTAGAGCTGAATCGAAGATAGCGGCATTCAAAATGGCCGTCATTTTGGTTACATAGCCTAACAGTTTTCCCCCTTCCCCTGCAGCTTGTATGCAAAATCAGATCACTCTCTGCCACACCACTTTCATTCTATATGGGTGTTTCCACATTTTTGATACTATATACTGTATACATTACAACCTGTGCTGTAAACCCTAATAACATTGGTAGAATTGCTGTTTTGATCCATCTTTGAATCCCCTCTGCCCCCAAGGAAATAAATAATTCATAACGGGTTTTGTCATAAAAAAAAATCTATACTCTTCTATTCCTCACCAGGCAGCCTTCTTACCAGATCCTCACCTCACCGATCTCCTCCAGTCCCCGGGTTACCTCACCTCCAGCCGGCCGGATCCTCTTCTTCCTATGACGAAGCGTACATTGCTGGCATTCTGCTTCCTGCAGGTCAGTGTTCCCAGTCACTAGTGACGTAACATTTACTGCCTAGCAGGAAATTCAGAATCCTCGGCAGCCTGCTTTAGCGTGACTGCGCGTGGCGATGTCTCACTGCTAGTGTTTCATATATTATATGCAACACTAGCGGCGAGATATTGCCCATGCGTGCTAAAGCAGGCTGACGGGGATTCGGAATTCCTTGCTAGGCACTGAACGCTACGTCACTAGTAGCATTTTTACTGGAAGCAAACAATAAAAAGTCCCACCTTGTCTTCATGTGCTGCACCACAAGAAAATAAAAAGCAAGTTTTTCCACAAAAAGCTGTATTCCTGCAATTGGATTGTTTTGAGCATTTTTACTGCCCTGCAGGGAGTGGACTGCAGCTATTGGATGCTCCACTATAGGAAGAAGAGGATCTGGCCGACTGGGGCTGAGGTGATGCAGGGGACTGCAGGAGATCAGCGAGGAGAAGATACGGTAAGAAGGCTGCCAGGGGAGGAACAGTTAAGTATTCATTAATTTTTTTTCTAATGACAAAACCAATTTAAAGATATTCTGTACATTCCACCTTATCCTGGAAAAAAACAAGCCTTCATACGTCCAGGTTGGCTGGAGATCAGATAAGTAGACTGCATATATTAAACTACGCTATTGTTCTAACTGGACTTGTTAAGGTAAAAAAGGGTTTGCTTTCAGCTGCCCCACTATGATCTATTGGCTGTGATTGGTATTGCAGCTCAGTCCCCATTCACCTGAATACGAATGACTTAAAATAACCTGCACAACCCATAGAGAAAAGTGGTGCTTTTTCTGAACATAAAGCAGGCTGTTTATTCTTTTCCAATATAACCAATTTAACTCTAACATCATCATTTTATATGCAAAGTGTATTCATTGGAGATAATGGAGACTGTGGTAAAGCCTGACAATGCTGTAAACATGGATGGCGCTGCTTAATTAACCTTACATGACAATACTTAGTAGTATACATATAAAGTAGCTGCTATTTTATCGGAATTGTTACTCTTGTCTGCTGTATTTATTCTTCTTCCCATTAATAGTACTATTGTTATTGGGTTTGTATTTGTAGCAGATACCACTCATATGGTATTCAATTATCTAGATACCAGGCCTAGTACAGGGAAGCCAGAGTCGTTGATTCCTTCCCTGGTAATCTTTTACAGCTTTGAGTTAAAAATTCCCAGGAGCTCAGACAGAGAGGGTGCCAAAAATATGCGCTGTCCTTTAATTAGCTATTGTAATTGTTTCACACTAATCTGCATGATTAGCAGCAGCATTAAATACAGAACAACGGAAAGGTCTGCCATTATAAGGGCCGCGCACATTAGACTGTTAGAGGGGAGCCTGTGGAGCAGGAAGAGTAATGCAGTGATATACCTGTATAGTGAGACGGAAAGGTATCATCTCTCCTTAAGGAGAGCACCTAGAAGGTGGGTGAGGAGACTTATAAGGCCATGCATGCTCCTCTGGGAAATATATGCAAATAAGAAAGATGGAACAATACCTCTGCAGCGCCACCTATTGGATGGCAGCATTCCTGCAAATTAATATCCAACCCTTTATACAGACCTTTATAACAATGATTGTGAATTGTCTCATCCTCCTTATTTGTATAGTGAGAAAAATACAATCCTACATGGGATGACAATAGTCAATGTATACCATTATATTATATGTGCGTAATGTTTGGTTAAAGTTGTATACTCTCATTACTGGTATAAATATAGTTACTGTTAAATGGGTTGTCTGATTTCTAAGTTTCACTTTCTATGCCCTTTAAGGTGAAATAATATAGAGGATAGTTACCCCTTGAAGACCATCCTCTAATAACTGGAGCTGAGAGCAGCTACAGTATTCCTCCTCTTTGGAGGACCGACCATGCACATGCATTAGATAGCTAGATTATTGATTTGAATAAAAAACATGTAATACATCATTTTCCCTGTGGAGGCGCTACAGAAGAATTAAACACTTGCTGCTGATCATCGAAGCTCTTAGCAGCAGAAAACCCATATTGTTGGACAACCTTTTGCAGAAATAGAGATTTTGAACTGCAGGCAACGCCTTTGCAAAACTTTTGTGGCTTCCAAAGGAACGTGTGGAACATGGCTGCTCAGCTGTTTTAGGAAGTATAAAAGTGAATGCAGAGAGTACGGCACATGCAGAACCACATCTCCATTCCTTCTCTTCCTGGATTAATAGCCAATGGGTTCAGTGACTCCTCTTCCCCACATGTGGGTCCCTTTTCTACTGTGGATATGCCATAAATGTCCAAGGTCCTTATACCCCTTTAATATGTTTGATACATAGTTGTTACTTATGGGGTATTCAGTATTTTCTGGTTGATATCAGTAGTGAATTGGTGAGATTGTGAAGGCTAAAGTTCATATTTGCATCAGATCCGCTGATCCAACATAGAATCCCAGATAAAATAGTGTAACAGAAAATGAGGGCAGGGTGGAAGCCGGACAGACCCCATTATAGTCAAAGTGGTCCATCCATCAACTTTTGTTTCATTATTGCACAGCTCCAGCATTTTTCTGCTCCCTTGACAGAACCGGAAAATGGAATGCCCAATGTTGGCATGAGCATAGCCTAATATGTCAACTGGATACCTTAATGGATTCCTGTGGGCCACATGGATGAGTGAATTTAACTAATTCTGCCCCTTCCCTCAACTGAAGATCAATTCTGTATTCCATATTGCATTGTGTTAGATCCCGTTTAGCGCTTATTTATATATATATATGTGTTATTTATATATTCCGCCTTTAACAATGATATTCTAATACTGGTGCGATGTAATGTGCAGCACAGAACTGTTCAAGCTGAAAATATTATGAGCAGAGAGAATGCTGTGTCTCATTGCTTAATATAGACCAGATTTCAAGAGTCCTTCAGAGTAAAAGCTTTTGAATCTCTTAAGCAAGTAAATGATGTAACACATCTCTATGAGTTAATCTCAGCGAGTTCTGGAAGGCGTTTTCATTTAACCGTGCCATGAAGAAAGGCGGTGGTACTCCGGAGTTGGGAGGGGTCATCCTCCGCTTAATTGTGATCGCTCTACTTGAGAGCACAATCTAAGTCATCAGTTTCTCATTTGTGTGCATGAAAGACCAAACACATGCTGCTCATACAGTGTCAGTCCCCAGCAACTTGCCTTAAAGACCAAATAATGAATCTCGAAAGTATATAAATGAACATAGAACCACTTTAAGTCAACAATCCAGTATGAGTAAATATGATACTATGGAGTATTTCCCTTATATAATTGACTAGGAGCAGCCTTCCCAGTTGTCCCAGACACATAATAGTTAAAATCTCAGTTGCATGTGGCCACCACTAGAGGGCATGTCTGCATTTTTCTCCTGTCCAAGTAAATAGGAGCTGTAATATATCTGCCCCCTAGTGGTGTAGCTCGGAAATAGTGCCAGGGGCGGATTGGGAAACCAGAGTGGTATTGGAAAAAAATTACAAACTGGCCCTATATTCTTGCTGGGCCAAAACCACCAGCAAGTGAGGCATACACAACTAGACAGGGGTCAACAAGTTGCCAACTGCAGCTCTGTTGACTGTAGGAGGCGAGAAAGCTACGTGGCGTGCATAGCTTGCTGCAACAATTTTTCTACGAAGCACAGAACATGTTAGAACTGGAGGTATGCACTAAAGTACCACCTAGTTTTAACCGGTTAAACCTCCATGACAAAAATGAGCATCATCAAATGGCGTGTCTTAAACCTCCATGATGGACATTTATGCCCTGGGTCTTCCACCAGCAAAATCACAGCAATGACTTGTGTTGATTGGCAGACAGGCCTCGCTAAAATTACCGAAGTCTCGAATTTTGGTCATTTAATTCCCTAGATACCATGATCAATAGAGACCATGGCATCTAGGAAGTGAAACAGGGGGCTCTCTGTCCCCATTGGCCCCTTGCAAATCCAATCACAGGATGCCAAAGGGCAGTCAGGAAAGGCCTCCAGGCATGCCACTGTAGTATGCCTATTAGGCGGTGCCTTCAACACAGCTTAATACATTGCTTTGCAGTTTTCGACTCACGGTGAATAATTCATTGCTATGCTGAGAATACCAAAGCATTATGAAAGGACAAAACAAATGCACTGTGACGTTCCTACTGGGACTTAATAACCGAATAAATATTATTAAATGCAAATTCCAAGTTGTACCATTTCTGTATGCATATTCACTCCATCCCATGGCACTACTCTGGGTCTCCCCTTCGATGTAACTATGACAGGCTTCCCCAACCTGTTTACAGGACATCACAAGCACTCAATTGCTGGTCTTTGTTATTGGCTGCAGCACCAAACGGGCAGGACTGCAGCCTGTACACAAACACAGGCGCAGAGGTCCGAGGGACACAGAGGTGAGTATATGCTTAAAGGAGATGTCCCGAGGCAGCAAGTGGGGTTATACACTTCTGTATGGCCATAATAATGCACTTTGTAATATACATTGTGCATTAATTATGAGCCATACAGAAGTTATAAAAAGTTTTTTACTTACCTGCTCCGTTGCTAGCGTCCTGGTCTCCATGGTGCCGACTAATTTTTGGCCTCCGATGGCCAAATTAGCCGCGCTTGCGCAGTCCGGGTCTTCTGCTGTTCTCTATGGGGCTCCGTGTAGCTCCGTGTAGCTCCGCCCCGTCACGTGCCGATTCCAGCCAATCAGGAGGCTGGAATCGGCAGTGGACCGCACAGAAGAGCTGCGGTCCACGAAGATAGAGGATCCCGGCGGCCATCTTCAGCGGTAAGTATTGAAGTCACCGGACCGCCGGGATTCAGGTAAGCGCTGTGCGGGTGGTTTTTTTAACCCCTGCATCGGGGTTGTCTCGCGCCGAACGGGGGGGGGGTTTAAAAAAAAAAAAAACCCGTTTCGGCGCGGGACATCTCCTTTAATTGCTGCTTCACTGCATGGGGGGCGGGTTGTACAATAATGGTAAAACTTGGAAAACTGTATAAAGTTTCTTAAAAATCTATAGAGTTTAAAAAAAACATTTAGTTCTATTTTGTAAAAGTGAAAAACTCATGCACACGATATCACTGCAGTGGTCATGCCGCATATACTTACCTCCAATCTGTCATTATACAAAACCCACCATACTAAGATCAACATTACCAGTAATAACAGTATATAAAGGCCAAATAATACTGCCACACCATGATCATAGTGATGGAATAACTGCCATATTGTTACTGAATAAACACTATTACAAGATCAACATTACGAAAAATAACACTATCTGAGGACAAAATTATACCGTATACTATGATCACATATTACCATGACAAAGTGACTAGATAATACCAGCACACTAGTACTGAACCACTA
Organism: Eleutherodactylus coqui; assembly: GCF_035609145.1. Lineage (NCBI taxonomy): Eukaryota > Metazoa > Chordata > Amphibia > Anura > Eleutherodactylidae > Eleutherodactylus > Eleutherodactylus coqui. Next base: position 114,028,853 of record NC_089844.1, read on the forward strand.
CAAAGACTGATATTACCAATATTAACAATACACAAGAGCCAAATAATATCCACAGACTTTGACCACATAATGCTCTTATAGTGTTAGTGAAAAAAAGGATACAAAGACCAATGTTAGTCTTATACATTGGTACATACCAGTTCACTCTGCAGATTGTATAATTGATTACAGTACAGTTGCCTCCAGCAATCACTGGTGATGTCCCCTCTAACTTTAATCATTCATTTTCCTTTTTCTTTTCCATCCTGCCCAGACTGCCATCATGACTTCTCTTGGTCACAAGTTGCCTATGCAGAATTTGACACGCAGAATTCTTTGACTGCTCAACTTTTCAGCTTCATTTTTCACACCTCTACATAATCTATCCATTCATGGTGCCCCAGACTGTAATAATGCCATGTGCACCACTTAGTAATAGTATCCCCTTTTTGTGTTCCCTGTAGGCCTCACACAGTACATGCCTACACAGCAATGGTGCCCCTTTTTATGCCCCCACTAAATAAGAATTGCCATCGTGGCTTTCTCTAAGTAATAATGACCTTCCTAGCCTGCATTTAGTAATAATATTGTCCCTTTCAGTATTAATGCCCAATTTTGGCCCCCTTTTAGTAATAATGTTCCTCCTGAACTCCTTATAGTAATAATGCCCCTCCTAGCCCATTTAATAATAATGCCCCTCCTAACCTGTCTAATAATAATGCTTCTCTTGGCCCCCTATTAGTAATAATGGCCCGCCTAGAACTCATTTAGTAATAACACCCCTGCTGGTCCCTTCTAGCAATAATGTCCCTCATGGCCCCCTTTTAGTAATAATAACCCTCTCTGCCTCATTTTAGTAATTTTGCCCCTCCTGGTCCCTGTTTAATAGTAATGCCTGCTTCTGGCTCCCCTGTAAGTAATAATTCCCCTCCTGTCCTCTCTTTATAATAATCCACCTCCTGGTCCCATTTTGATATTAATAATGCTCCCTCTTCTTCCCCTTCTGGTAAAGCTTTTTATGCTTTAAAAACAAACCTCATATACTCACCTGTTTCTTTCTCCCTACTTCCCGCCTCAGCAGTCCACGCCGCACAAGTCCGGATGCAGAACGTGGCGTGGGGCCCATGCAGCGCTGACTGCAGAGGCCAGGAGCCAGGACTAGAAACACGAGTATATGAGTTTTTTCCCACTTCCTCAGAAAAAAATGTCTGCCCCTGCATCAGCCCCAGCACCCAACCGGTCACTGGTTCAATGGCGGCCAGTCCGCTCCTAAATGCTGCTAAGGAAACAAAGCACCACATTAAAGCCCTGCTCACATTTCCAATAGAATTCTTCATCCAGCATTTCTGACATAAATAGTATTACACAGTCAGACTGGGAAACAGGATAATGGGATTTCTGAGGTCAAACATAGGAGACTAAAGCGGACTCTGATAAGGGACTATGTAGTGGCGACAAAGTACAGCTTGAACCACCTAAAATGGACCGGCCACTTAAGCGGAGCACCTGCTCTGAAAAGGGCAACCCCACTTTTGGAGAAAAGCCAAGTCCTAAGTCCAAAAGGGACAGGCAACAATTGTGTAAAACCAAACCATAGTTCACTAGAAAAGTAAGCATGGGGTGCTGACTAAAGTGCTAGAAGTATAACCAGCATTCTTTGCACAATGGAGCCATTTCAAGTACCCTCACAGACTAATAGACAGCCCAGCCAGCCTATCAACACTGGAATCAAATGGAGATGATAATCCCTCAAGTCCAATACTACATGGCACTGCGCATGTGCTAGGTGGCACCACATGTGGTCCAGAGCTATTGTTGTGATGTCCTTCTGTCGAAGCTGTGACACAGAGGATATGTCACTGTAGACGTTAGTATGATTGCTGGGTAAAAACTTAGGTGCTAGTTGACAACCCTTTAATTGTCCTGTAATGCCCCTCTCATTGGTTATCATCCAGCTTTCCTATAACGATATAACGAAACAATACTTGAAAAAAATGCTCTGTAAAATATCTTTTTGCCTTGTTGCCCACTTTGCCCACTCTGAACAGTCTATAAAGACTTGAAGGAAGCGGATAGTTGGATGTGAGCGGGACAGAGAGATGTAATATGTAGTCGCAAGGCTCCCATCTTCTATTACTTTTAAGTACAATTGCTGTAACAAGATAGTTTCTGTTAGCAAATAAATGCCAGAGAGCTTGGCTGTTATTGATCACTAATAGGAGAAGCCTGGCATCCGCTGGTGAGACTGAACCCGCGTCTTCTGATATGTTTTCTAAATACAGTTGCACATAATTGAAAGGACTGGAGATATATTTGGCTCTGAGCACGATGCTGTTTGCAATGGAAGAAATATAATTTAAGCATATGTCAGGATGTTGAGGTCAGTGATGTGCTTTGACTGGAAGGCGTCTGAGGAATACATATTCTGGTAAATACTAGAGAGGAATTTATGGGTTTTACTTGTTATATTTACCTTGTAGAGTCAACCATATAATATGTATATACTGTTTATGTAAGGGTGGCGCTCCATGGAGGCTTATCGCATGCTATGTGTTGGAATTTGACTTTAAATGCAAATAAACTTGGCTAAAAGTACCCTACTGTTTGGACTACACTGCTCCAATGCAGACCTATGTGACCCTCCTTTCATCTGGTGGGGGCTGATATAAGGAAAAAAAGTCATTTTACATGAAATGATTTTTTGAGCTGTTGTAAATAAGCACCGATTGACAAAGCATGTTGATTGACCTTTCACACAGCATTATGGGGAGGAGCGTTCATTAAAGGGGTTGTCCAGTTGTAAACTTTTGATGGTCTGTCCTCAAGATAGGTCATCAATTGTAGATCAGCAGGCGTTTGTCATCAGTAATCCCCTCTGAGCCAAGGTGCTCGTATACTGCACTGATTTCTGCATTTTTACATTCCGACTACAGTAGCCAGGCTTGGTATTGCAGGCAAAGTTCCCATTCATTTCAATGAGAACCTGGCCTGCAGTACTAGACCTCGCCACTACAATGGGAACGGAGCTGTGCTTCCTGTAGAAGTTAGCAGCTCAGTACATGATCACACTGGCCCACAGAACAGCTGATAGGAGGGGATCCCTGGCAACGGACGCTTGCCAATCTTCTATTGATGATCTATCCTGAACATATGCCATCAATAGTTTACAACTCGACAACCTTTTAATACAATTGTTTGTCCCCATACCACTGTCATTGGTTGGCTGCACATCTCCTCATTTACAAAAAGATATGTTTGCTAAAAAGAAATGATCCACTGATGAATGACATTTTTTGTTGGCTGATCGTGGGAACATTTACACCGCCCGACAATTGGGTAAAAAGTGTTTGGGCAAATGCTTGCCTGATCATTGAGCTGTGTAATAAGCCGTTAAAGGGGTTGTGCCGAGATAGGAAGTCATTCCCTGGAACCCAGTAATCTCTGGTGTTCCCATTGAAATGAATGAGGCAGCAGTACGCTCCTTTTATGGGACGGCTTTCAGAATCCCCATTCTCGGGATTGGTGGGGGTCGTGGTGGTCAAACCCTCGCTGATCAGAAAGTTAGAATATCGATATTGGTTAACTTTCTATCTTTGCACAACCCTTTGAGGCTGCCCATAGATATAAGATAACTGTCTACTGCATGCTTATTCGGATGACAGCCACCTTGTCCGGCCCCTCTATAGACATGCACGCTTGACTCTTGACAGTTGAAACCCAATTGCATGTTCCTTATCTCCCCCGACATCTGTTATCGGGAGACCCTCATATACATTAGATGACCAACTGCTCCTTTTTCACTCATATGCATCGTATGTGTATGGCCACCTTTACACATGACTGCAGGATCAGACTGCACAGGGTTTAAGGATAGTCTGCAACCATGGAGATGCCGATATACACTACCGTTCAAAAGTTTGGGGTCACATTGAAATGTCCTTATTTTTGAAGGAAAAGCACTGTACTTTTCAATGAAGATAACTTTAAACTAGTCCTAACTTTAAACAAATGCACTCTATACATTGCTAATGTGGTAAATGACTATTCTAGCTGCAAATGTCTGGTTTTTTGTGCAATATCTACAAAGGTGTATAGAGGCCCATTTCCAGCAACTATCACTCCAGTGTTCTAATGGTACAATGTGTTTGCTCATTGGCTCAGAAGGCTAATTGATGAGTAGAAAACCCTTGTGCAATCATGTTCACACATCTGAAAACAGTCTAGCTCGTTACAGACGCTACAAAACTGACCTTCCTGTGAGCAGATTGAGTTTCTGGAGCATCACATTTGTGGGGTCAATTAAACGCTCAAAATGGCCAGAAAAAGAGAACTTTCATCTGAAACTCGACAGTCTATTCTTGTTCTTAGAAATGAAGGCTATTCCATGCGAGAAATTGCTAAGAAATTGAAGATTTCCTACAACGGTGTGTACTACTCCCTTCAGAGGACAGCACAAACAGGCTCTAACCAGAGTAGAAAAAGAAGTGGGAGGCCGCGTTGCACAACTAAGCAAGAAGATAAGCACATTAGAGTCTCTAGTTTGAGAAACAGACGCCTTACAGGTACCCAACTGGCATCTTCATTAAATAGTACCCGCAAAACACCAGTGTCAACATCTGCAGTGAAGAGGCGGCTGCGGGATTTTGGGCTTCAGGGCAGAGTGGCAAAGAAAAAGCCATATCTGAGACTGGCCAATAAAAGAAAAAGATTAAGATGGGCAAAAGAACACAGACATTGGACAGAGGAAGACTGGAAAAAAGTGTTGTGGACGGATGAATCCAAGTTTGAGGTGTTTGGATCACAAAGAAGAACGTTTGTGAGACGCAGAACAAATGAAAAGATGCTGGAAGAATGCCTGACGCCATCTATTAAGCATGGTGGAGGTAATGTGATGGTCTGGGGTTGCTTTGGTGCTGGTAAGGTGGGAGATTTGTACAGGGTAAAAGGGATTCTGAATAAGGAAGGCTATCACTCCATTTTGCAACGCCATGCCATACCCAGTGGACAGCGCTTGATTGGAACCAATTTCATCCTACAACAGGACAATGACCCTAAACACACCTCCAAATTGTGCAAGAACTATTTACAGCAGAAGCAGGCAGCTGGTATTCTATCGGTAATGGAGTGGCCAGCGCAGTCACCAGATCTGAACCCCATTGAGCTGTTGTGGGAGCAGCTTGACCGTATGGTACGCCAGAAGTGCCCATCCAACCAATCCAACTTGTGGGAGATGCTTCTAGAAGCGTGGGGTGCAATTTCTCAAGCTTACCTCAACAAATTAACAGCTAGAATGTCAAAGGTGTGCAATGCTGTAATTGCTGCAAACGGAGGATTCTTTGACGAAAGCAAAGTTTGATGTAAAAACAATGTTATTTCAAATACAAATCATTATTTCTAACCTTGTCAATGTCTTGACTCTATTTTCTATTCATTTCACAACGCATGGTGGTGAATAAGTGTGACTTTTCATGGAAAACACAAAATTGTTTGGGTGACCCCAAACTTTTGAACGGTAGTGTATATTGGAGCTGTATACAGCAAACCATAGAAAGGTTTTTTTTTCAAGAAGGCTATTTGATTAGCTGTTTAGTTTTTAAAAATGTTTGTTGCATTGCAGTAATAGAAACAATGGGAGGAGATTTGAACTAAATGCTTATATGGAAAAGTTTGGCCTAGTGAGAAAATGGTTGTGTCTTATGGGCCAAAATAAGCCAACTAATAGGTGATGTGGAGGTAGACAAAACTATCAAAAAATACACCAAATTATCACCCAGCATGAGCCATTGTGATATATTTGGCACATCATCAGGCCTTCTAGTTTAAAGAGGTATTCCGGTTGTGAAGTGAATTTTCAAAAATTCCATATATGAAAGGTGTTTGCGATATGTTTTTGCACAACTCATTGTGGGTGTAAATCCAGCAGCCATTACCTTCTTATCCTGCCCTTTCTTTCTGATATTTACCCGCATCACTATTTTCCAAGATGCCAATATGCAGCTTGAAACTACATGTTTCAAAATTCCCTGTTCTGTACTTTCTTTTGGTGTGCGTTCCTGCTAAGCGCTGCCCTGCTATTGGTCAGTAATCCGAAAAAACAAGAAGCCATCCCTGGTCGTTCCTACTGAGCATGCCTGACCTGTGGAGCTGGAATGCCTATAGGACGTATCCAAGGCAACTTGGGAATTAACACATTTGAAGTGCCGCAAGAAGGTAATGGTTTATAGAGCTACAGACACAAAATCTAAAGTGGAACGGCATTGCAAACTTTTACAACATTTGATTATTATTATTCATTTGGCAGTAGCTCTGTGTTACTGGAATGCCCCTTTAAGTTTGCACTGCCTAATTAGTAAATTCGCCGCAGTGTTTGCAAAAGTGTAGCCTGAAGACAGTTCCTCCTAGGTGGGGTAAATTGAGGTTTGAAAGATGTAAATCTGTTCTATCAGACAGTTTTTAATGCTTTTATAGTAACATAGCTAAAGGCCCTTTTATAGACAACAATTATCACTAAAACGGCCCAACGACTGAACAAATTGGTGATTTTTTCCCCATAAAATTATAGTACAGATAATGCCTTGAAATCATCTCTGTTTTCCTCATTAACTAAAGTAAACTCTATCAGTTGTTTGCTTAGCTGGGTATGTGTTTATGCGAGGGATTATCTGGCCAGCAGGATTCCATTGTCTTCTCCTGGAAGAGTAAACAATGTACTCATTATGCATGCAATGCAAACACAATGAGTACATTGTTTACTCCCCTCAAGACCATCAAGGCGCTCAAAAGACTGAAGGATTGCCATTCAAATGGTATGAATTTTGATCTGCCTGCCAACTATTTTTATGTCAGCTAAAAACCAGCGCTAAAAGTCAAGTGGACGAATAGTGCATGACTGCCCGCGTTTACATGTAACAATTATCATGCATATTTGTTCATTTGAATGAATTTTGAGCGATAATCGTAGTGTGTAAATAGGCCTTAAGGGTCAGTTTACATTGAACAACTATCAAACAAAGTATCACTCAAATAAACAATTTTCAGCACTAGCTGTCCGGGGCAAACCCAACGGTACTAAGGAAGAAATCACTCAGTAGTCGCTAGTCACTTTGTTTAAGCTCACTGAAAGCTCAGGGCGATAGTTGTTCCATGTATAGTCACCCTAAGCAACTGCAAGCTGAGAATTTACATATGGAGCAATGCGATAGAACAACATGTGGGATGTTTTGTAACCCCCCCGTTGACGTAAACCAAGGCAGTGAGGTAGAAATGGTATGTTTTTGGATGGGTCCTATTTTAGGGGCTTTAGTGTCTTATGCTGGTATGGTAATGTTACTATATACTTGTTATGCTGAGTATTGAGGGGCCTTGAATAACAGCAAATGATGTAAGGTTTATTTACAGCGGATAAAGCTTAAAACTATTAAATGTAGCAATTTTGTTTTCTGGCGATGCAGTAAAGAGTAAAGAATTACATTGTGTGACCTACTTATGTCATATGGCCTAACATTCATAAACTGGCTCAAAAACTCCTGGCATTCCCTTCCATAATGCGATTTGAATGTTGTTTTTATTGGAGGCGATCAGACTATTTAGCACAACTGGCGTACATTTCAGCCTGCTGGAATTAGGTTATGGCTTTTGTATTGCGTTTTTACATTCAGAGACTTAAGGCAAAGGAAAGAAGGGCCGCCGTCTAATGCACATAATCAGGGCAATGCCTGTGGAGCTTCTTGGTTTAGGTTATTTCATACAATTGCAAAAATAGCAATTAGTGCAACATTTTTGTATCAGATGCTTTCGCCTTCCGAGGAGGAGTTTCTCAATAACTTGCAGAGTTAAGGGACATTCTTAAATGAGTTTTCTCATCATGATAAACCGCGTTTCCATATGCAATATTAGGATACCTATCTCTGGAAAGCCTGATTTGGCCATCCAAAAGGAGAGATGGCTTAGTCCTAACCCCTGAAATGTGTTGCAGAAAACCCCTTATTTTTTATTCACTCATTTTATTTATCTTTTAATCTTATTTTATGTCATTATTTATTTTATTCTTTTATTGTGTTTTTCTTGATGTTCCCTCCAATAAACACGCTGCCAACCACTTGAATTGTTGGTTCATGTTACTTCGAACCACGTGATTTGGGTATTGCCTTTCTGGACACAGGGAGTTGACGCAGGTCTCTATTGGCCTACGTAGCTTCCTGGTGAAGTAAGTGACTTACCGATCAGTCTTCTTACTAACCAGACTTCCTTGGAGGATTGTCCTTGAGCACTTTGTGCCTCTGTATGTTTCTTTATCTTAACCCTTTGCAATCCAATTTTGGATTCAGGGTTTCCTAGGGGGCTCTCTCTTTCTGCCATTATTCAATGGCACTGTCTAGAGCCAGTACTGCGGTACGGGACATGCTGGAGAGGCCCCGACAACCGAGCGGCCAGTAATATACAGTAAGAATACCCTGCCAGACGTCTTCCGATATCAGAGCTGTACATCCTTCAATCAGAATGTCTTCAGAGGTCAGACAGTGGATTGGAAAGGATTAAAGTGAGAAAAGGTCATGGTACACCGCCACAGCTGCCATTTTTGCTCACCAGTTTCTCCGCGGTTGATCACTGTTCACTCTGCTCTCCCCCATGTGGCAGATACCTGTTCTTCCCAGTTCTCAGTCCCTTACATCCAACTGTATGGCACAGGCACGTACACTCTTGCCTATCTCCATAATTACCGGGCTAGTGTGCCTTCTACTAAGGCTTCCCCACCCTATCCCCTGACAGCCCTGACTATATTAGGCATCCTCCCACATAGGTCTGTATGTATTTTTTTGTTCGATTTTCAGATTTAAAAAATGGCCCACAATTGCACTGAGATAGAACCTATTCATTTGAGTTCTTTCACATGAGTGAGTTTTCACGTGAACCGACATCTCAAGTTTCCATATCCACTTGCTGACAAAAAACCCTACAAACACATTTTTAGCACATTTCACATTTCCCTAACACATCAAAAATGTTGCAAAATCACATTATATGTGGAAATACTCTTAGGCTAATTTCACATAGGCGAGTGCGATATCGGGCTGTGAAACTTAGCCTGGGACATCCCGGCCAACATGGAATGTTCCAGTGGAAGTAGCGATCCTCCGGCGCAGTTGTCAGCTTTGGCAGAGTTTCCTATAGTTTGCAATGGGAAACCTTGCCTTGCACTCATGTGTACCTCGCATGCCATGCGATGCATTGAAAACAATGAGCGAGGTGTTCCGAGGGAACACCCAAAGATAGGACATGCCGTGATTTTTCCCCGCATTGCGATGTGGGAAATAAATTGCTCATATGTATGACCCTATTCAAAAAAATGGAGTTCATATTCGTGCAAGATTTGTGCACAAATTTTGCGCGATTTTCTCGGCCATGTGAAAGCGCCCTTAAGCAGATAGTGGAATCTGGTAAAAAGTTTTCATATAAAGACATTGCTAAAAAGTCCACATGGGATATAAAATAGGAAGACAAGTTGCAGGATAAAACTTGATAAAACTAACAACTTCATTCCCTCCGAGAGCAAAAAAAAATCCTTTAACCCCCCGAGCTCTAACTAGCGGAGGTTTCATTAGTCTTCCTGCTGCCCGTCATTGGCTACCCCTAGCCGTTATGTCAGGTTAATGTGCACATTCTCCACAGTCAGTCTGGTTAGCGGTTTTGCATCCAACATCATAGAAGCCAACAGTCTCGTACATTGTATCCTTCCCAGAGCTGAATGAAAGGAATAGCTCAAGGCAAAGTAAACTGGAATAGTTTGGCTTCATTCATCATTCACCTACAGAGGCGGCCGCGGCATTTACTGTATTGACACGTTTAAATTTGCTAAACACTTTTTCCACTTGTATTAAACAATATCAGGCTTGTCCGGGGGATTTGGAGTAGCAGGAGACTTTTCTGAAGCTGAACCTTGGTGTTTCCTGTTAATCACAGGCAGGGATTCATCCCGCTGCTAACCACAGACCCGGTGCTGAAAGCTTCCCTGTACTGTGTCACAGGCCTGTTTTGTCTGAGTTGTTTTCTGCCATCCTCCATGGCGGCCGCAGAGCTGGCAGCATCAACAAGCCGAGTGAATTTTAACAACCTACTACTACTGAGAACAGATTCTCCAAGGACTGCTTAGATAAAGAATTACAGTGAAAGATGTAGCAGAGCTGGATGTTGTTTCATTCCTGTTATTCGTGCGTCATACCCTAATATCGTTGAGATTATATATGATAGTAGATTTATCTGAAGTTTTATGGAAAACCAACACATAGAATAATATCTCATAATAAGTTGTATCAAATGACAACTCAATACTACTATATGTGTCAAACTCAACACGTTACAGAAAAGTATCATGATAACAAACATTGTTGGCCCAGAATTCTTGGTAATCTCATGTCCATCAATAAATGCACTATCCTGCCAAAAGTAATTGGACATCTGAGCAAGAATCAAAAGTAGTATTTATTTCCATAAGTTAATACTTTGCCCCTAATGGCATCTGATACTTTCTACTAATGTCTGATGCACTTCAGCTGGTATTTCCCTCCAGTCATCCTGCAAATGTCTGGTAAGGTCTATCAAAGAAGATAGACATTGTTCATATTTTCTGATATTCTAGTTTGTCGCAAAGATGTTCAGTAGGTTTCAAGTCGGGACTCTGTGCATGCAGTCCAATCGTGGAACATCCATATCCTCACACCAATGTAAAATAGTGTTGGGTTTATGGCAAGGTGTGTTGTTTTCTTGGAAGTATTGCTGACCATTTCCAGAGTATTGCCACATTGTCGGCAGCACATCATTGTCTAGAATCTCAGGGCACACCTCCATGTTCATGGTTCTTGTTACTACAACCAACAGACCAAGAATATTTATGTAAAACGTTCTCAGAACATAACAGAGCGTCCGCCTTACTTAAATGTTGGCACAACACACTCAGGCTGAAGGTGTTCCCCAGGCATCCTCCACAGCAAGCTACATCCATCTCATCTGAAGATAGAATAGTATGCTTCGTCGCTCCATAGAATGTTCTTCCATTCCTCAACTGTCCAATGACAATGTTGCTTGCACCATTGTAGATGGACCTATGCATCTTGTTTGAGATAACAGAGCAGACATTTGCAAGAGGAATGGAGGGAAATGTCAGCTGAAGTGTATCAGACGTTAGTAGAAAATATGCCAAAGAGAGTATCTGATGTCATTAGGCCCAAGGAGGCCCCACTAAGTAGTAACATATGTAAATAAATGCTACTTTTGTTTTCTTGCTCAGGTGTCCAATTACTTTTGGTAGAATATTGTAGCCTCTGGAAATCATTCGATTATCTACAAATGGAATAGGGAATACTGTCATAATGCCGCTAAATAGCTGCACAGTGGGAGTTACAGGGGTATTCCCATCTCAGGCAGTCATAGTTAAGATAGAAGTAACCATCTGATTGTGGCGGTGAATGGGACTTACGGAAACAGCATAGAATAATCCATTTTCTGCTGTTTTACAGCTCAGCCACCGCAAATAGTGGAGAACAAGATCAGGTTTAGGGTGCTTTTTTAGAGATAGATGTGGACCCACCTGGGGGACCCAAACCTATTAGACATCTATGACATATCCTGTTGATATTCCCTAAAAGTCCAAGATAGTGAATGCGTCTTTGTTTTTTTCCCCCATATTGTGGGTAATCCCAAAACAATGGCCTTTTGTAGCGTTGCCTGCATTTCCCCTTTAAATTGAATTTTGGCTACATGTCAAAACTCAGTACACATGTCCAGTTGTCAGTCGTGTGTGCTTGCATGTATGGATCTGCTTCTACATTTACTTCATTACTTGTTAATGTGTAGGATTAAATTACATCACTGATAGGTTACTTTCGGAACAGCTGACATTTTGTTGGCAAGGATCTAACACTTATCATCCGTCTCCTGTTTCCCTCAAGATTTATTGAGACGCTAATGTCCTTTCTATAACATTCAGTTTTTACAGCAGCCTGCAATGTAAAGTGTATGCAGCGAAATGAAGAATACCATGCTGAGTGATAGGCACGTCATTCTCTGAATTAACTTTCTTCTGTCAAACACCAATCACACTACTCCTACTCTGCTGTTCCTAGGGGTTAAAGAGAACATGTCAGCAGCTCCCTACAAGGCAGTATGCCAGGGTAGGATTTAATGGGGTCATAAATGCCAGATTGCTGTCGGCCAGCAGGTATTCTTCCTGACTCCCCCACAAACGTGCGCTCTGCTGTTTTCTGAATTGAAAGAAGTAAATAAGATGTTCTCAAACTTCTCTGGTAGAGGCTTGTTTCACCGAGAACAAAAGGATCAGGCATACTGAACTCCAACAGCCCGATCCTCATAGTCAGGGTACTCCAGTACAAATTGGATGGTCAACCCTGTTGAAATCGTTGAGTGCAGACCAGAGGCGTAACTTGAAGCTTCTGGGCCCCAATGCAAAACTTTTAACAGGGCCCCCAA